>NW_021145245.1:0-52531 GCF_900634775.1 Gouania willdenowi | reverse complement strand
AAAGTGGAGGGGCCTATCATGACACAGGAAAATCCCTCGCCATAACTACGCCGTTATACGAAAACGCTTATAACTCTAGAGTGCAAAGTTCAAACTGCTTCATATTTGATACACACGATCACTATCCAGAGCTAAACAACAAACAATAACCAATTTACCCACAATGCCTTGCGTTCTCAGAGGGCGCCGCTTCTGTGGTCGTCCTACACGAGCAGCTGTAGCGGAAAGACGATATGTCGTGTTGACTTGAAAACACTGTAGGATGAATCTTATTAGATGGAAGCACATTGCGATGGAAAATATACCAGGCTGTGAAAAGTGGGAGGGGCCTATCATGACACAGGAGAATTCTTCGCCATCAGCACGCTGTAATAGGAAAATGCTTATAACGCTTTAATGCAAAGTTCAAACTGCTTCATATTTGATACACACGATGATTGTCCATCCATAAACAATGCTCGATGACCAAATTACCCATCATGGCCAGTGGGAGGGGCCTATAATGACACACGAAAATCCCTCGCCATAACTACGCCGTTATACGAAAACGCTTATAACTCTAGAGTGCAAAGTTCAAAGTGCTTCATATTTGATACACATGATGACCGTGTAGCCCCAAACAACAAACGATAACCAAAAACACCCACAATGCCTTGCGCTCTCAGAGGGCGCCGCTTCTTGGGCCGTCCTACGCCAGCAGCTCTAGCGGCAAGACGACATGTTGTGTTGACTTCAAAACACTGTAGGATGAATCTTATTAGATGGAAGCACATTGCGATGGAAAATATACCAGGCTGTGAAAAGTGGGAGGGGCCTATCATGACACAGGAGAATCCTTCGCCATCAGCACGCTGTAATAGGAAAAAGCTTATAACTCCAGAATGCTAAATTCAAACTGCTTCATATTTGATACACACGACGACTGTCCAGCCATAAACAAAACTCCATAACCAATTTACCCATAATGCCTTGCGTTCTCAGAGGGCACCGCTTCTGTGGTCGTCCTACACGAGCAGCTGTAGCGGACAGACGATATGTCGTGTTGACTTCAAAACACTGTAGGATGAATCTTATTAGATGGAAGCACATTGCTATGGCAAATAGAGCAGGCTGTGAAAAGTGGGAGGGGCATATCATGACAGGAAAATCTTTCGCCATTTCTTGGTAAATGCAATATCTCAGTTGTTTTTACACCAATTTACACCAAATTTGCTCAGGCCAATTCCCAAAACAGTGGTATACGTGACCGTGGGTTACAGCCCCCGGCCGCTTCATCGGAACCTATGACGCCGCTCGCGGCTTTAATTAGGTTCCGATGTCCCAGAATGGGACAGAGGAACCTATTGTTTTCGCTATTATATCGTTTTATTATTATACCCCGCCCGCCTTTGATCGCTAATTCGACCCCCTAAAAATGCCCGAAAACTCACCGAAATTTGCACGCACCTCAGGCCTGGCGAAAAATTTGATAATTAGGTGGCGTGAAAAAAAACGGACAGAAAACGCACGCGTAGCGTGCGTTTTCGCCGCCAAAAAAACGATGGAACCGCACGACCGCCAGGTTTGACCGATATGTACGAAAATCGCCACGTGTAGTCTCCGCCCCAGAATGAGCAAAAAGTTACATTGTGACCCCGCCCAAAACCAAACAGGAAGTCAGCCATCTTGGGTCAAAGGTCAAAAATGGCGTTTCGCCCTCGAAACGCATCTGCGCGAACTAGTCTGAGGGGATTCATCCGATTCGCTTAAAACTTGGCAACACCACATAGGACCCATTGAAGATGAAAAGTTATCAAAAGAATTTTCGTATCTGTCACGGTTTGGTCGTGGCGCCGCCACAAAAATGCAATGCTAATTTTCGTTAGCACGCAAAAAATTCCAAATCTCCATAACTCTGACACACAAACTTCGATCAGCTTCAAATTTCACACAAAGGACATGTGCCCAAGCTTGGTCATGACTGCTTTGAAACATTTCCCATCATGCCTTGTGTTTTCGACCGGTGTCATTTAAGGTCATGTACACGGTTAGCATCAACAGGACGCCGTTCTAGGAAAAAGCTTATAACTCTAGAATGCAATGTTCAAACTGCTTCATTTTTGATACACACAATCACTGTCCAGAGCTAAACAACAAACGATAACCAATTTACCCACAATGCCTTGCGTTCTCAGAGGGCGCCGCTTCTGTGGTCGTCCAACACGAGCAGCTGTAGCGGACAGACGATATGTCGTGTTGACTTCAAAACACTGTACAATGAACCTACACAGAGGGGAGCAAATTCCTATTGAAGAAACAACAGACTGTGGTCAGTGGGAGGGGCCTATAATGACACACGAAAATCCCTCGCCATCACCACGCCATAAATACGAAAACGCTTATGACTCTAGAGTGCAAAGTTCAAACTGCTTCATATTTGATACACACGATCACTGTCCAGAGCTAAACAACAAACGATAACCAATGTACCCACAATGCCTTGCGTTCTCAGAGGGCGCCGCTTCTGTGGTCGTCCAACACGAGCAGCTGTAGCGGACAGACGATATATCGTGTTGACTTCAAAACACTGTAGGATGAATCTTATTAGATGGAAGCACATTGCTATGGAAAATAAACCAGGTTGTGAAAAGTGGGAGGGGCCTATCATGACAGGAGAATCCTTCGCCATCAGCACGCTGTAATAGGAAAAAGCTTATAACTCTAGAATGCAAAGTTCAAACTGCTTCATATTTGATACACACGATCACTGTCCAGAGCTAAACAACAAACGATAACCAATGTACCCACAATGCCTTGCGTTCTCAGAGGGCGCCGCTTTTGTGGTCGTCCTACACGAGCAGCTGTAGCGGACAGACGATATGTCGTGTTGACTTCAAAACACTGTAGGATGAACCTACACAGAGGGTAGCAAATTGCTATGGAAGAAAAAACAGGCTGTGATCAGTGGGAGGGGCCTATAATTACACGGGAGAATCCTTCGCCATCAGCACGCTATAATAGGAAAATGCTTATAACGCTTCAATGCAAAGTTCAAACTGCTTCATATTTAATACACACGATGATTGTCCATCCATAAACAACGCTCGATGACCAAATTACCCATCATGGCCAGTGGGAGGGGCCTATCATGACACAGGAAAATCCCTCGCCATAACTACGCCGTTATACGAAAACGCTTATAACTCTAGAGTGCAAAGTTCAAACTGCTTCATATTTGATACACACGACGACTGTCCAGCCATAAACAAAACTCCATAACCAATTTACCCATAATGCCTTGCGTTCTCAGAGGGCGCCGCTTCTGTGGTCGTCCTACACGAGCAGCTGTAGCGGACAGACGATATGTCGTGTTGACTTCAAAACACTGTAGGATGAATCTTATTAGATGGAAGCACATTGCTATGGCAAATAGAGCAGGCGGTGAAAAGTGGGAGGGGCCTATCATGACACAGGAAAATCCCTCGCCATAACTACGCCGTTATACGAAAACGCTTATAACTCTAGAGTGCAAAGTTCAAACTGCTTCATATTTAATACACACGATCACTGTCCACAGCTAAACAACAAACGATAACCAATTTACCCATAAGGCCTTGCGTTCTCAGAGGGCGCCGCTTCTGTGGTCGTCCTACACGAGCAGCTGTAGCGGACAGACGACATGTCGTGTTGACTTCAAAACACTGTAGGATGAATCTTATTAGATGGAAGCACATTGCTATGGCAAATAGAGCAGGCTGTGAAAAGTGGGAGGGGCCTATCATGAGACAGGAAAATCCCTCGCCATAACTACGCCGTTATACGAAAACGCTTATAACTCTAGAGTGCAAAGTTCAAACTGCTTCATATTTGATACACACGATCACTGTCCAGAGCTAAACAACAAACGATAACCAATTTACCCACAATGCCTTGCGTTCTCAGAGGGCGCCGCTTTTGTGGTCGTCCTACACGAGCAGCTGTAGCGGACAGACGATATGTCGTGTTGACTTCAAAACACTGTAGGATGAACCTACACAGAGGGGAGCAAATTGCTATGGAAGAAAAAACAGGCTGTGATCAGTGGGAGGGGCCTATAATTACACGGGAGAATCCTTCGCCATCAGCACGCTATAATAGGAAAATGCTTATAACGCTTCAATGCAAAGTTCAAACTGCTTCATATTTAATACACACGATGATTGTCCATCAATAAACAACGCTCGATGACCAAATTACCCATCATGGCCAGTGGGAGGGGCCTATAATGACACAGGAAAATCCCTCGCCATAACTACGCCGTTATACGAAAACGCTTATAACTCTAGAGTGCAAAGTTCAAACTGCTTCATATTTAATACACACGATCACTGTCCACAGCTAAACAACAAACGATAACCAATTTACCCATAAGGCCTTGCGTTCTCAGAGGGCGCCGCTTCTGTGGTCGTCCTACACGAGCAGCTGTAGCGGACAGACGACATGTCGTGTTGACTTCAAAACACTGTAGGATGAATCTTATTAGATGGAAGCACATTGCTATGGCAAATAGAGCAGGCTGTGAAAAGTGGGAGGGGCCTATCATGACACAGGAAAATCCTTTGCCATAACTACGCCGTTATACGAAAACGCTTACAACTCCAGGCCAATTCCCAAATCCCCAACAGTGGTATACGTGACCGTGGGTTACCGCCCCCGGCCGCTTCATCGGAACCTATGACGCCGCTCGCGGCTTTAATTAGGTTCCGATGTCCCAGAATGGGACAGAGGAACCTATTGTTTTCGCTATTATATCGTTTTATTATTATACCCCGCCCGCCTTTGATCGCTAATTCGACCCCCTAAAAATGCCTGAAAACTCACCGAAATTTGCACGCACCTCAGGCCTGGCGAAAAATTTGATAATTTGGTGGCGTGAAAAAAAACGGAAAGAAAACGCACGCTATGCGTGCGTTTTCGCCGCCAAAACAAACGATGGAACCACACGACCGCCAGGTCTGACCGATTTGCACGAAAATCGCCACATGTAGTCTTCGCCCCAGAATGAGCAAAAAGTTACATTGTGACCCCGCCCAAAACCAAACAGGAAGTCAGCCATCTTGGGTCAAAGGTCAAAAATGGCGTTTCGCCCCCGAAACGCATCTGCGCTATCTAGTCTGAGGCGATTCATCCGATTCGCTTAAAACTTGGCAACACCACATAGGACCCATTGAAGATGAAAAGTTATCGAAAGAATTTTCGTATCTGTCACGGTTTGGTCGTGGCGCCGCCACAAAAATGCAATGCTAATTTTCGTTAGCACGCAAAAAATTCCAAATCTCCATAACTCTGACACACAAACTTCAATCAGCTTCAAATTTCACACAAAGGACATGTGCCCAAGCTTGGTCATGACTGCTTTGAAACATTTCCCATCATGCCTTGTGTTTTCGACCGGTGTCATTTAAGGTCATGTACACGGTTAGCATTTACAGGACGCCGTTCTAGGAAAAAGCTTATAACTCTAGAATGCAAAGTTCAAACTGCTTCATATTTCATACACACGATCACTGTCCACAGCTAAACAACAAACGATAACCAATTTACCCACAATGCCTTGCGTTCTCAGAGGGCGCCGCTTCTGTGGTCGTCCTACACGAGCAGCTGTAGCGGACAGACGATATGTCGTGTTGACTTCAAAACACTGTAGGATGAATCTTATCAGATGGAAGCACATTGCTATGGCAAATAAAGCAGGCTGTGAAAAGTGGGAGGGGCCTATAATGACACGGGAGAATCCTTCGCCATCAGCACGCTATAATAGGAAAATGCTTATAACGCTTCAATGCAAAGTTCAAACTGCTTCATATTTGATACACACGATGATTGTCCATCCATAAACAACGCTCGATGACCAAATTACCCATCATGGCCAGTGGGAGGGGCCTATAATGACACATGAAAATCCCTCGCCATAACTACGCCATTATACAAAAACGCTTATAACTCTAGAGTGCAAAGTTCAAACTGCTTCATATTTGATACACACGATCACTGTCCACAGCTAAACAACAAACGATAACCAATTTACCCATAATGCCTTGCGTTCTCAGAGGGCGCCGCTTCTGTGGTCGTCCTACACGAGCAGCTGTAGCGGACAGACGATATGTCGTGTTGACTTCAAAACACTGTACGATGAATCTTATTAGATGGAAGCACATTGCTATGGCAAATAGAGCAGGCTGTGAAAAGTGGGAGGGGCCTATCATGACACAGGAAAATCCCTCGCCATAACTACGCCGTTATACAAAAACGCTTGCAACTCCAGAATGCAAAGTTCAAACTGCTTCATATTTGATACACACGATCACTGTCCAGAGCTAAACAACAAACGATGACCAATTTACCCACAATGCCTTGCGTTCTCAGAGGGCGCCACTTCTGTGGTCGTCCTACACGAGCAGCTGTAGTGGACAGACGATATGTCGTGTTGACTTCAAAACACTGTAGGATGAACCTACACAGAGGGGAGCAAATTGCTATAAAAGAAACAACAGACCGTGGTCAGTGGGAGGGGCCTAAAATGTCACTGCAAAATTCTTCGCCATCAACACGCTGTAATAGGAAAATGCTTATAACGCTCCAATGCAAAGTTCAAACTGCTTCATATTTGATACACACGATGATTGTCCATCCATAAACAACGCTCGATGACCAAATTACCCATCATGGCCAGTGGGAGGGGCCTATAATGACACACGAAAATCCCTCGCCATAACTACGCCATTATACGAAAACGCTTATAACTCTAGAGTGCAAAGTTCAAACTGCTTCATAATTGATACACACGATCACTGTCCAGAGCTAAACAACAAACGATGACCAATTTACCCACAATGCCTTGCGTTCTCAGAGGGCGCCGCTTCTGTGGTCGTCCTACACGAGCAGCTGTAGCGGACAGACGATATGTCGTGTTGACTTCAAAACACTGTAGGATGAATCTTATTAGATGGAAGCACATAGCTTTGGCAAATAGAGCAGGCTGTGAAAAGTGGGAGGGGCCTATCATGACACAGGAAAATCCCTCGCCATAACTACGCCGTTATACGAAAACGCTTATAACTCTAGAGTGCAAAGTTCAAACTGCTTCATATTTGATACACACGATCACTGTCCAGAGCTAAACAACAAACGATAACCAATTTACCCACAATGCCTTGCGTTCTCAGTGGGCGCCGCTTCTGTGGTCGGCCTACACGAGCAGCTGTAGCGGACAGACGATATGTCGTATTGACTTCAAAACACTGTAGGATGAACCTACACAGAGGGTAGCAAATTGCTATGGAAGAAAAAACAGGCTGTGATCAGTGGGAGGGGCCTATAATGACACGGGAGAATCCTTCGCCATCAGCACGCTATAATAGGAAAATGCTTATAACGCTTCAATGCAAAGTTCAAACTGCTTCATATTTGATACACACAATGATTGTCCATCCATGAACAACGCTCGATGACCAAATTACCCATCATGGCCAGTGGGAGGGGCCTATAATGACACACGAAAATCCCTCGCCATGACTACGCCGTTTTAAGAAAACGCTTATAACTCTAGAATGCAAAGTTCAAACTGCTTCATATTTGATACACACGATCACTGTCCAGAGCTAAACAACAAACGATAACCAATTTACCCACAATGCCTTGCGTTCTCAGAGGGCGCCGCTTCTGTGGTCGTCCTACACGAGCAGCTGTAGCGGACAGACGATATGTCATGTTGACTTGAAAACACTGTAGGATGAATCTTATTAGATGGAAGCACATTGCGATGGAAAATCTACCAGGTTGTGAAAAGTGGGAGGGGCCTATCATGACACAGGAGAATCCTTCGCCATCAGCACTCTGTAATAGGAAAAAGCTTATAACTCTAGAATGCTAAATTCAAACTGCTTCATATTTGATACACACGACGACTGTCCAGCCATAAACAAAACTCCATAACCAATTTACCCATAATGCCTTGCGTTCTCAGAGGGCGCCGCTTCTGTGGTCGTCCTACACGAGCAGCTGTAGCGGACAGACGATATGTCGTGTTGACTTCAAAACACTGTAGGATGAATTTTATTAGATGGAAGCACATTGCTATGGCAAATAGAGCAGGCTGTGAAAAGTGGGAGGGGCCTATCATGACAGGAAAATCTTTCGCCATTTCTTGGTAAATGCAATATCTCAGTTGTTTTTACACCAATTTATACCAAATTTGCTCAGGCCAATTCCCAAAACAGTGGTATACGTGACCGTGGGTTACCACCCCCGGCCGCTTCATCGGAACCTATGACGCCGCTCGCGGCTTTAATTAGGTTCCGATGTCCCAGAATGGGACAGAGGAACCTATTGTTTTCGCTATTATATCGTTTTATTATTATTATACCCCGCCCGCCTTTGATCGCTAATTCGACCCCCTAAAAATGCCCGAAAACTCACCGAAATTTGCACGCACCTCAGGCCTGGCGAAAAATTTGATAATTAGGTGGCGTGAAAAAAAACGGACAGAAAACGCACGCGTAGCGTGCGTTTTCGCCGCCAAAAAAACGATGGAACCGCACGACCGCCAGGTTTGACCGATATGTACGAAAATCGCCACGTGTAGTCTCCGCCCCAGAATGAGCAAAAAGTTACATTGTGACCCCGCCCAAAACCAAACAGGAAGTCAGCCATCTTGGGTCAAAGGTCAAAAATGGCGTTTCGCCCTCGAAACGCATCTGCGCTATCTAGTCTGAGGGGATTCATCCGATTCGCTTAAAACTTGGCAACACCACATAGGACCCATTGAAGATGAAAAGTTATCGAAAGAATTTTCGTATCTGTCACGGTTTGGTCGTGGCGCCGCCACAAAAATGCAATGCTAATTTTCGTTAGCACGCAAAAAATTCCAAATCTCCATAACTCTGACACACAAACTTCGATCAGCTTCAAATTTCACACAAAGGACATGTGCCCAAGCTTGGTCATGACTGCTTTGAAACTTTTCCCATCATGCCTTGTGTTTTCGACCGGTGTCATTTAAGGTCATGTACATGGTTAGCATTTACAGCACGCCGTTCTAGGAAAAAGCTTATAACTCTAGAATGCAAAGTTCAAACTGCTTCATATTTGATACACATGATGACCGTACAGCCATAAACAAAACTCGAGAACCAATTTACCCATAATGCCTTGCGTTCTCAGAGGGCGTCGCTTCTGTGGTCGTCCTACACGAGCAGCTGTAGCGGACAGACGATATGTCGTGTTGACTTCAAAACACTGTAGGATGAACCTACACAGAGGGGAGCAAATTGCTATGGAAGAAAAAACAGGCTGTGATCAGTGGGAGGGGCCTATAATGACACGGGAGAATCCTTCGCCATCAGCACGCTATAATAGGAAAATGCTTATAACGCTTCAATGCAAAGTTCAAACTGCTTCATATTTGAGACACACGATGATTGTCCATCCATAAACAACGCTCGATGACCAAATTACCCATCATGGCCAGTGGGAGGGGCCTATAATGACACACGAAAATCCCTCGCCATAACTACGCCATTATACGAAAACGCTTATAACTCTAGAGTGCAAAGTTCAAACTGCTTCATATTTGATACACACGATCACTGTCCAGAGCTAAACAACAAACGATGACCAATTTACCCACAATGCCTTGCGTTCTCAGAGGGCGCCGCGTCTGTGGTCGTCCTACACGAGCAGCTGTAGCGGACAGACGATATGTCGTGTTGACTTCAAAACACTGTAGGATGAATCTTATTAGATGGAAGCACATTGCTATGGCAAATAGAGCAGGCTGTGAAAAGTGGGAGGGGCCTATCGTGACACAGGAAAATCCCTCGCCATACCTACGCCGTTATACGAAAACGCTTATAACTCGAGAGTGCAAAGTTCAAATTGCTTCATATTTGATACACACGATCACTGTCCAGAGCTAAACAACAAACGATAACCAATTTACCCACAATGCCTTGCGTTCACAGAGGGCGCCGCTTCTGTGGTCGTCCTACACGAGCAGCTGTAGCGGACAGACGATATGTCGTGTTGACTTCAAAACACTGTAGGATGAATCTTATTAGATGGAAGCACATTGCTATGGCAAATAGAGCAGGCTGTGAAAAGTGGGAGGGGCCTATCATGACACAGGAGAATCCTTCGCCATCAGCACGCTGTAATAGGAAAAAGCTTATAACTCTAGAATGCTAAATTCAAACTGCTTCATATTTGATACACACGACGACTGTCCAGCCATAAACAAAACTCCATAACCAATTTACCCATAATGCCTTGCGTTCTCAGAGGGCGCCGCTTCTGTGGTCGTCCTACACGAGCAGCTGTAGCGGACAGACGATATGTCGTGTTGACTTGAAAACACTGTAGGATGAATCTTATTAGATGGAAGCACATTGCTATGGCAAATAGAGCAGGCTGTGAAAAGTGGGAGGGGCCTATCATGACACAGGAAAATCCCTCGCCATAACTACGCCGTTATACGAAAACGCTTATAACTCTAGAGTGCAAAGTTCAAACTGCTTCATATTTGATACACACGATCACTGTCCAGAGCTAAACAACAAACGATAACCAATTTACCCACAATGCCTTGCGTTCTCAGAGGGCGCCGCTTCTGTGGTCGTTCAACACGAGCAGCTGTAGCGGACAGACGATATGTCGTGTTGACTTCAAAACACTGTAGGATGAACCTACACAGAGGGGAGCAAATTGCTATGGAAGAAAAAACAGGCTGTGGTCAGTGGGAGGAGCCTATAATGACACGGGAGAATCCTTCGCCATCAGCACGCTATAATAGGAAAATGCTTATAACGCTTCAATGCAAAGTTCAAACTTCTTCATATTTGATACACATGATGATTGTCCATCCATAAACAATGCTCGATGACCAAATTACCCATCATGGCCAGTGGGAGGGGCCTATAATGACACACGAAAATCCCTCGCCATAACTACGCCGTTATACGAAAACGCTTGCAACTCCAGAGTGCAAAGTTCAAACTGCTTCATATTTGATACACACGATCACTGTCCAGAGCTAAACAACAAACGATAACCAATTTACCCACAATGCCTTGCGTTCTCAGAGGGCGCCGCTTCTGTGGTCGTCCTACGCCAGCAGCTCTAGCGGCAAGACGACATGTCGTGTTGACTTGAAAACACTGTAGGATGAATCTTATTAGATGGAAGCACATTGCTACGGCAAATAGAGCAGGCTGTGAAAAGTGGGAGGGGCCTATCATGACACAGGAGAATTCTTCGCCATAACTACGCCGTTGTACGAAAACGCTTACAACTCCAGGCCAATTCCCAAATCCCCAACAGTGGTATACGTGACCGTGGGTTACCGCCCCCGGCCGCTTCATCGGAACCTATGACGCCGCTCGCGGCTTTAATTATTATTATTATTATACCCCGCCCGCCTTTGATCGCTAATTCGACCCCCTAAAAATGCCTGAAAACTCACCGAAATTTGCACGCACCTCAGGCCTGGCGAAAAATTTGATAATTTGGTGGCGTGAAAAAAAAACGGACAGAAAACGCACGCGTAGCGTGCGTTTTCGCCGCCAAAACAAACGATGGAACCACACGACCGCCAGGTCTGACCGATTTGCACGAAAATCGCCACATGTAGTCTTCGCCCCAGAATGAGCAAAAAGTTACATTGTGACCCCGCCCAAAACCAAACAGGAAGTCAGCCATCTTGGGTCAAAGGTCAAAAATGGCGTTTCGCCCTCGAAACGCATCTGCGCTATCTCGTCTGAGGGGATTCATCCGATTCGCTTAAAACTTGGCAACACCACATAGGACCCACTGAAGATGAAAAGTTATCGAAAGAATTTTCGTATCTGTCACGGTTTGGTCGTGGCGCCGCCACAAAAATGCAATGCTAATTTTCGTTAGCACGCAAAAAATTCCAAATCTCCATAACTCTGACACACAAACTTCGATCAGCTTCAAATTTCACACAAAGGACATGTGCCCAAGCTTGGTCATGACTGCTTTGAAACATTTCCCATCATGCCTTGTGTTTTCGACCGGTGTCATTTAAGGTCATGTACACGGTTAGCATTTACAGGACGCCGTTCTAGGAAAAAGCTTATAACTCTAGAATGCAAAGTTCAAACTGCTTCATATTTGATACACATGATGACCGTACAGCCATAAACAAAACTCGAGAACCAATTTACCCATAATGCCTTGCGTTCTCAGAGGGCGCCGCTTCTGTGGTCGTCCTACACGAGCAGCTGTAGCGGACAGACGATATGTCGTGTTGACTTGAAAACACTGTAGGATGAATCTTATTAGATGGAAGCACATTGCTATGGCAAATAGAGCAGGCTGTGATCAGTGGGAGGGGCCTATAATGACACGGGAGAATCCTTCGCCATCAGCACGCTATAATAGGAAAATGCTTATAACGCTTCAATGCAAAGTTCAAACTGCTTCATATTTGATACACACGATGATTGTCCATCCATAAACAACGCTCGATGACCAAATTACCCATCATGGCCAGTGGGAGGGGCCTATAATGACACACGAAAATCCCTCGCCATAACTACGCCGTTATACGAAAACGCTTATAACTCTAGAGTGCAAAGTTCAAACTGCTTCATATTTGATACACACGATTACTGTCCAGAGCTAAACAACAAACGATAACCAATTTACCCACAATGCCTTGCGTTCTCAGAGGGCGCCGCTTCTGTGGTCGTCCAACACGAGCAGCTGTAGCGGACAGACGATATGTCGTGTTGACTTCAAAACACTGTAAGATGAACCTAAACAGATGGGAGCAAATTCCTATTGAAGAAACAACAGACTGTGGTCAGTGGGAGGGGCCTAAAATGTCACTGGAAAATTCTTCGCCATCAACACGCTGTAATAGGAAAATGCTTATAACGCTTCAATGCAAAGTTCAAACTGCTTCATATTTGATACACACGATCACTGTCCAGAGCTAAACAACAAACGATAACCAATTTACCCACAATGCCTTGCGTTCTCAGAGGGCGCCGCTTCTGTGGTCGTCCTACACGAGCAGCTGTAGCGGACAGACGATATGTCGTGTTGACTTCAAAACACTGTAGGATGAATCTTATTAGATGGAAGCACATTGCAATGGAAAATATACCAGGCTGTGAAAAGTGGGAGGGGCCTATCATGACACAGGAGAATCCTTCGCCATCAGCACGCTGTAATAGGAAAAAGCTTATAACTCTAGAATGCTAAATTCAAACTGCTTCATATTTGATACACACGATGATTGTCCATCAATAAACAACGCTCGATGACCAAATTACCCATCATGGCCAGTGGGAGGGGCCTATAATGACACATGAAAATCCCTCGCCATAACTCCGCCGTTATACGAAAACGCTTATAACTCTAGAGTGCAAAGTTCAAACTGCTCCATATTTGATACACATGATGACCGTACAGCCGTAAACAAAACTCGAGAACCAATTTACCCATAATGCCTTGCGTTCTCAGAGGGCGCCGCTTCTGTGGTCGTCCAACACGAGCAGCTGTAGCGGACAGACGATATGTCGTGTGGACTTCAAAACACTGTAGGATGAATCTTATTAGATGGAAGCACATTTCTATGGCAAATAGAGCAGGCTGTGAAAAGTGGGAGGGGCCTATCATGACACAGGAAAATCCCTCGCCATAACTACGCCGTTATACGAAAACGCTTATAACTCTAGAGTGCAAAGTTCAAACTGCTTCATATTTGATACACACGATCACTGTCCAGAGCTAAACAACAAACGATAACCAATTTACCCACAATGCCTTGCGTTCTCAGAGGGCGCCGCTTTTGTGGTCGTCCAACACGAGCAGCTGTAGCGGACAGACGATATGTCGTGTTGACTTCAAAACACTGTAGGATGAACCTACACAGAGGGGAGCAAATTGCTATGGAAGAAAAAACAGGCTGTGATCAGTGGGAGGGGCCTATAATGACACGGGAGAATCCTTCGCCATCAACACGCTATAATAGGAAAATGCTTATAACGCTTCAATGCAAAGTTCAAACTGCTTCATATTTGATACACACGATGATTGTCCATCCATAAACAACGCTCGATGACCAAATTACCCATCATGGCCAGTGGGAGGGGCCTATAATGACACATGAAAATCCCTCGCCATAACTACGCCGTTATACGAAAACGCTTATAACTCTAGAGTGCAAAGTTCAAACTGCTTCATATTTGATACACACGATCACTGTCCACAGCTAAACAACAAACGATAACCAATTTACCCACAATGCCTTGCGTTCTCAGAGGGCGCCGCTTCTGTGGTCGTCCTACACGAGCAGCTGTAGCGGACAGACGATATGTCGTGTTGACTTCAAAACACTGTAGGATGAATCTTATTAGATGGAAGCACATTGCTATGGCAAATAGAGCAGGCTGTGAAAAGTGGGAGGGGCCTATCATGACACAGGAAAATCCCTCGCCATAACTACGCCGTTATACGAAAACGCTTATAACTCTAGAGTGCAAAGTTCAAACTGCTTCATATTTGATACACACGATCACTGTCCAGAGCTAAACAACAAACGATAACCAATTTACCCACAATGCCTTGCGTTCTCAGAGGGCGCCGCTTCTGTGGTCGTCCTACATGAGCAGCTGTAGCGGACAGACTATATGTCGTGTTGACTTCAAAACACTGTAGGATGAACCTACACAGAGGGGAGCAAATTGCTATGGAAGAAAAAAAAGGCTGTGATCAGTGGGAGGGGCCTATAATGACACGGTAGAATCCTTCGCCATCAGAACGCTATAATAGGAAAATGCTTATAACGCTTCAATGCAAAGTTCAAACTGCTTTATATTTGATACACACGATGATTGTCCATCCATAAACAACGCTCGATGACCAAATTACCCATCATGGCCAGTGGGAGGGGCCTATAATGACACATGAAAATCCCTCGCCATAACTACGCCATTATACAAAAACGCTTATAACTCTAGAGTGCAAAGTTCAAACTGCTTCATATTTGATACACACGATCACTGTCCAGAGCTAAACAACAAACGATAACCAATTTACCCACAATGCCTTGCGTTCTCAGAGGGCGCCGCTTCTGTGGTCGTCCTACACGAGCAGCTGTAGCGGAAAGACGATATGTCGTGTTGACTTGAAAACACTGTAGGATGAATCTTATTAGATGGAAGCACATTGCGATGGAAAATATACCAGGCTGTGAAAAGTGGGAGGGGCCTATCATGACACAGGAGAATTCTTCGCCATCAGCACGCTGTAATAGGAAAAAGCTTATAACTCTAGAATGCTAAATTCAAACTGCTTCATATTTGATACACACGACGACTGTCCAGCCATAAACAGAACTCCATAACCAATTTACCCATAATGCCTTGCGTTCTCAGAGGGCGCCGCTTCTGTGGTCGTCCTACACGAGCAGCTGTAGCGGACAGACGATATGTCGTGTTGACTTGGAAACACTGTAGGATGAATCTTATTAGATGGAAGCACATTGCTATGGCAAATAGAGCAGGCTGTGAAAAGTGGGAGGGGCCTATCATGACAGGAAAATCTTTCGCCATTTCTTGGTAAATGCAATATCTCAGTTGTTTTTACACCAATTTACACCAAATTTGCTCAGGCCAATTCCCAAAATAGTGGTATACATGACCGTGGGTTTCCGCCCCCGGCCGCTTCATCGGAACCTATGACGCCGCTCGCGGCTTTAATTATTATTATATTTCTGTTTTGCAATAGGCTGATGTTTTGGTGCTTGTGTTATTTCCTGGTTTTATTTATTTTGATGTCATGTTTTTGTAGGAAACAGTTTTTTTTTTTTTTTTCTGAGTTTAACATAATCAAAACTATCTGGATGGAGCCATTTTGAGTCTATAAGGTTTTATAATGAGTCTGTGTTTGGTTATTTTCAAAAAACAAATTTATTTTAGCATTCCCCAAGAGGTTTTTGGTAAATTGTCATTAAAACAAAAGTATTTTGTATTTATTTTTTTATTGACTTATTTAAGTATTTGTTTACTTATTTATTCTTTTAATTCATTCATTTTTATATTTATTTGTGTGTAAGCCTTCATTTATTCATTTACGTCATTTTTTAGTCTATTCTAGTTGTAAAAGTTAAAGTAGTAAAAATATCTTTAAACTAAAGTATTTTATAATTATTATTTCTAGTGTTAATTATTTGTGTAAAGTTGTTCAGCTAATGTTCAAATCTATGTTTCTTTTTCTTTTCTTTTTTTCATGTGTGTTTATGTGTAGATATATATGTATGGGTGTATATGTATTTTATCAATCTCTATTTATCATTTATATATGAGTGTGTAATTGTATGTGTTAGTGTATAAATATGTACATTTATGTGAATTATGTTGAAGTTTTAGATACAAAGTCATAAATTTATTTTATCAAGATTATTATTGTTATTTGTTAAAGAGAAGTGTTGAGAGGTTAGTAAATTATACTCCTGTGAATATGTATTGATGTCTTATGTTTAATTATTATGTTTTTGAAATAATCACTATATACAGTCAATCAATAGATCGAGTAAATTATTTGTTTACTATTAATCTCTTAATAAAAATAATCCCGTCTCTTTTAATTGTTCTATGGAATAATGTACTTTTACAAAGATATATGAAACAAAGAGGTTTGTTTATTTTTTTTTTTCTCATTGTAATGTATTAGAATTCATAAGACAAATGTATTTCTAAAGGGAGAATTATGATTTAGTGTGTGATATTATCCACATTCAAAAACTAAAAAGAATAAAAATATGTACGACTATCAAACTTATTTAAACTACAAGTAACTATTAAGACCTTTTTTACTCAATACATGAAGGACAAAGACATAAATACTAAAGAAAAGAACCATTTAAACAAATTAATCAACGTTTGATATTGATATTATTAACCCAAATAACTACCGTAATCCTATTAAACAACAGCAAAAACATAAACAAAGTTATTGTCCATGATCAGTATGTTAACTTTAATTAGAGGAAAAAGTAGAAATGAAAAATAAAGTAAAACACAAACAACTAATCATGAATGTCTATTACATTATTTAGTTTGAAATGAACTACGTGCACTCACACATTTAAATGCTGGAACATTCCTTTTGCACGTGAATTTTTAAATGGAAATAAATTTATTTAAAAAAAGATGATTTTTAAAGACTACATTTTGCTGTAAGTAGGATTCCAGAGTGTCCCTATGATTCTAATTAATCTATATTTACCTTTTATTAAGCTTTGTACAGGTTTGCTTTGTGTGTGTGTGTGTGTGTATATATGTATATATATATATATATATATATACTATATATGTATGGTAGCAAAA
This sequence comes from Gouania willdenowi, assembly GCF_900634775.1. NCBI lineage: Eukaryota > Metazoa > Chordata > Actinopteri > Blenniiformes > Gobiesocidae > Gouania > Gouania willdenowi. Next base: position 35,156 of record NW_021145245.1, on the reverse strand, counting down.
GTATGTCACAAACACATTATTCAATTAACCATTAAAATATAGTAGAACAGAGTTATAAAATACAAACAATGGATATGGAGTCATTAGCTTATTGCAGTGTTTTTTCAACCTTAGGGTCAGCCTGGAATTAAATTGAGTTTAAATGTCTAGTAATTGGTTAAAAATAGGTAAAAACTGATTAAAATTCTATTGTTAAAGTTTTTTGAATTATTGTTTTTCAAATACACAATACAAATACAAATACAATAAATATCAAATAACTGTATCCTATACTTTAACTTTTTGAAATATATAAATCTAGTTCAAATAAAAGACAAAAAAAAAATAAAGTTTATATCAGAATATTAGTATAGTTTCCAGGTGATAAAAAGTGTAGATATTAAAAGTTACAGGAGGGGCCCAACAAGATGGTTTGTACCCAGGGCCCAAAATGTGGTGCTACGCCCCTGGTGCACACTCACAGCCAGGGTCTGTAACGCACAGACATCATCAGTTCTCAGATGAATTTATGCACTATTAGCTAAACTTCACAATAACACTATAACAAAGCAATAGATTAGATCAGCTGACATGAACCTGAGTCACTGCACCATCTATGTTTATTTCACGTGACTCCAAAATCCTTTTATGCACACCACAAGGAAATAATCTGACTATTTAAACGTTATTTAACAACTCTCCACATCCATTACACACAGAACACACAATCATAATAACACACTCCATCTCCATCACCACCACCTTGTAAAAATACTGTAGTGTGACGTTAAACTGTATGAATAGATATGAAAGTGTACGGTGGCACCATGCTCTTACTTTGAGCTGCAGGGAGGGTTACCATGGTTACAGGTGTCCAGATGTGGAGGTGTGCTCTGGGGGCGTGGAGATAAAGTCTCTCATGAGGGGACGAATGTCCAGGGAGTTCAGAATCTGTGTGTTGCTGGGGGAACTGCAGCACCCCCAGCACCACTACTTCCTGTGGCCCTGCTGAATATTCAGTTACTGTTGATCAACCTGATTTATGATGGTATTAATGTTTGTAAACACAGACAGATTAGATGTGATCAATACGTTAGATCACATGAGTTCTGATTGGATTTCAGCCTAGGTGACCAAATAGTGTATATATACATATATATAAAAATTAAATCGGGCTTTCGCCTTTAATTGGCCATGTAATGTTAGTACATTATTGGAATTTGTCTTCTGCACTTAACCCATCCCTGAGGAGCAGTGGGCAGCCATTTTGCGGCGCCTGGGGAGCAGTTCGGGGTTAAGGGACTTGCTCAACATCCCACAGTGACGGCCCCGGTGAGGCTTGAACCGGCAACCCTCCGATTACAAGCCCAGCGTCCTTAACCACTAGGCCACCACTCCCCATATAATAGTGTATAGTTAAGATCAGAGGAGGTGGAACCAATCAGTGAGGATGAAGAGAGGAACACTTTGAAGGAGATGAAGAAGGTGAAGCTGTTGAAGACAAACCAGTAGAAACATGGAGAGCTTGATGGAGATGGCATCAGGTTTCTGAGCAGCACTTTGGACTCTTTAGGTGTGTAAATCACTGCCTGTGTTTGCTCCTGCAGGGCGGACCATGGAGGAGAGCAGAGGATCAAAGCTGGTGTGAGGAAGTGTAAGTGTGTGTGTGTGTTCATTCAAAGTGTCCTCATGAAGCTCTGAGTGAATGAACATGTCAGTGATACAGAGAGAATGAAGCATCACATGATCAACTGTTGTTTCTTTGTGTCTAATCAGATTTCTGTCACATTCACCTCGACACAAACTCCATCAGCAGAAAACTCAGACTATCTGACAACAACAGGATGGTGACACGTGTGGAGGAGGAGGAGCTTTATCCTGATCATCAGGACAGATTTGATCACTATCAGGTTCTGTGTAGTACTGGTCTGACTGGTCGCTGTTACTGGGAGGTGGAGTGGAATGGAAATGTTTCTATAGCATTGAGTTACAGAGGAATCAGAAGGAAAGGAAAGAGTGATGATTGTTTGTTTGGATTTAATAATCAGTCCTGGAGTCTGAGATGTTACAGTGGTTTTTACATCTTCAGACACAATAACATAGTCACACCTACCTTCCGTCCCTGTGGTTCCTCTGGTAGAGTAGGAGTGTATGTGGACTGTCCTGATGGACGTCTGTCCTTCTATGAAGTCTCCTCTGACTCTCTGACACTCATCCACACCGTCTGTACCTCCTTCACTGACACTCTGTATCCTGGGTTTTGGATTGGGTTTGGTTCCTCAGTGTCTCTGAGTCCTCTGTGAGACAGACACAAAGGCAGACACACCTACAGACAGACAGACACACAGCTACACAGACAGACAGACACTAAGACAAAGAGACAGACACACTGACAAACAGATAGACACACACACAGACAGACAGACAGACCGACAGACAGACAGACAGACAAACACACACACACAGAAAGACAGACAGACACACAGCTACACAGACAGACAGACAAACAGACAGACACACAGACAGACATACACTTAGACAGACACACAGAGAGACAGGCAAACAGACAGACACACATCTACACAGACACACACACAGAGACAGGCAGGCAGAAACATAGACAGACAAACAGACAGACAATTAGACAGACAAACAGACAGACAGACATACACATAGACAGAAAGACACACACACACACACACATACACAGATAGACAGACACACCAACAGACAGACAGACACAGATACACAGACAGACACACCGACAGACACACACAGCTACACAGACAGACAGACAGACACACTGACAGACACACACAGCTACACAGACAGACAGACACAGACAGACAGACAGACAGACAGACAGACAGACAGACACAGCCACACAGACAGACAAACACACAGACACACCGACAGACAGACACATACAGCTACACAGACAGACAGACACACCGACAGACAGACACACACACACACACACACACACACACACACACACACACACACACACACACACACACACACACACACACACACACACACACACACACACACACACACACACACACACACACACACACACAGACAAACAGACACACTTACAGACAGACACACAGGCAGGCAGACAGACACACAGCTACACAGACACACACACACAGAAAGACAGACAGACAGACAGACAGACAGACACACAGACAGACAGACACACAGACAGACAGACACACACAGTTACACAGATCGACAGACAGACAGAAACACACATACACAGCTACATAGCTACACAGACAGACAGCCAGACAGACAGACAGCCACACAGACAGAGAGATAGACAGAAGTGTCTCTGAGTCCTCTGTGAGACAGACAGACAAGATAACTGACTTCCTGTTTGGTTTTGGGCGGGGTTATAATGTATCTTTTTGCTCATCTTGTGGTCAATAATACATGTAAATTTGATGTGAATCCATTGAAAAATAGCAAAGATACAGTATTTAGAATGTGACGGTGAAGGATTTTACAGTGACATTATAGGCCCCTCCCACTGATCACAGCCTGTTTTTTCTATCAGGACCTGTTCCCATCTTATAAGATTCATCAAACACTATTTTGAAGTCAACACGATCATCTTTCCGGACGCCTAAAAGTGGAACCATCTGAGAACACAAAGCATGAGGTCACATCTGTCTCATGTTCTTCTTCTCCACAAAAGTGAAACTAGTCCTAATTCACTAGTTTTATTATGAATGATGATAAATGTGTACAGAATAAAGCAGATGATGTTAGTCCATCACCTGAGGATTATAGAGGGGATACATTTTCTATCAGGCACAGTGAGACAGGCTGAAATCATTTGTATCTCCTGATAACATGTTCTGGTCCACAGTCCTGTATCACCATGTGTCTGTGTTGAGAATGTCTGAATAAATGCTATGAAGATATGATGATCAACAGAGGCTGAATAAAAAAATACACCAATATCTAAAGATCAGATCTCCAGTGTAAAGGAAAGTGAGTTACATCAACAACTACTGTTGGCAGTGCTGCAGTAAGTTCATCAGAACATCATTGAGTGAAAAAGGTGGATCTGAGTCTGACAGTGTGTTCAAATGTTCACAGTGGTGTTGATTTTACTGTATCACAAGTTGGACACATTGATCTAAAGACTGAATTACAGCGTGTTTGAGTCTAGAACCCAGAGAGTATTTAGCTAACGTTTAGTTAGCGGGCTGGTCGCCTAGCAACATTACAGTTTCATAGAAAAAGGAGAATATATGACATTGTCAAGCAGATCTATGAATACTATTAACTTTAACAACACGTAATGTACAGAATATTATTATTATCATCAAATTATATATCATTTAGCGGTCTATTGTGTCTGCTTTATTTGATTTATAAGGTATATATGAATTGTTTAATGTGTATTAGGTTTAATATTTAAAATATAATTTTTTTTTGTTAACGATTTAGATTTTGTGTATTTAGCTCAAACTGTTGTTTTAGTTTTAATCTTACTGTCTGGATTATATCAGTTTTGTCTCTGTTTACGTACATTGTTTTGTTGTTAGATTTAGATTAAACTGAAATTAGATGTTCTGAAAATAACATTTAGTTATCGTATGTTAAAAAAGGAACCATGAATAATTATCCATCTTTAACAATCAAAGCATGATTGTAACAATCCACATTTAGTTTTAATAATAAGCTAAACTGATATCTAAACACAGAATTGTAGCTGCGCCCTTCATGCGCACTCCCACAGCAGGGGATACAGATTCTGTTGGGGGTCACTGCTTTGGTACGACAAAGTCCAAAATGCTTGACCATCACGTGATTCATGTTTGTTCCAGAAGTTAGTGGTTGGCAATTTGAATCCATTGACATAACTGGGATTTTTGGTAAATTGTCGTCAATAACTGCATTGATTGACAATATTTATACAATACACCATCATATGTATGTGTATATACAATATATGTTTATGTAGTTCCATAAATAGTTTTTTTGTATTAATGAAAAAATTTTTAAAAAATATGTACATATGTATTGTATACAGTATGTATTGCTTTGAATTTTTTTTTAATTTTCATTAAAAAATGGGTCATTTAAACCACATCCAGAAAAACACATTGAAAACATATGTATTATCATTAGTCCTCACCATGTAGCATCATTGGTGAAATTATTACATAGAATAGGTGTGATTACTAATGTCATTCATATAAAATGTTCAGTATGATATCTAATGTAATATCACAGTAAAATACACATTTGAAACACACCTTGTCATGTTTTCATGACTCATCATGGTCTGTTGATGCTCCATCATATGAAACCAGTCTTGTGACATCACTGCTCCCTGTGCTCCTACAGTAGGTCACTTACACCCTAACGATATTACAATATTAGTATAACAACTTGTATAATACAGTAATAGTCTATAATACTTATAGTATTAAGTATAGTTCTTCGTTTAGTTTAGTATAATTTAATTTCAACATTGTTGGTCTATTTTAAACTTCTGTGTGATTTCAATCTCAAAAGTTCTAAAGTGCATCACAGACTGTCTAATCTACTGTAGCTTCAATGTGCTACAATGATAAACTGATCACTTCAGGGACTAAATGTGAAGCTCAATGAGCCGCCATTGCTGTAAATAAAACAACCATTGGAGTGAACGAGTTGTTGCTACTCTCTGGTTGTGTCCTAATGTTTCCTCCGATCTCCTTTCCTATCTCCTTTCCAATCCACTGTTCCTTCACCCCTGGAAGTGTTTAAGTCGTGGCCATGATAAAGAGCGTCCAAGTTCTCTTTAAGCTCAGGAAAAAAGAAACACACACCAGGGCGTTTACGGAAACTCACGATGACCGAAAAGTAACATAGATCATGTAAGTTATCAATGCAATAATATGAACAACTTTAAATAAATCCTCTAAAACCCATATATTATTATATGTAGACATATTATCAGATTATAACTGACATAAAACAGACACTCTGTGGTTCTAGAAAAATGATCAGAGACATTTTTATCCACATGATGTTTTATTCAACATCAGAGGAGAAGCAGAGGCAGATGGGGGAGTTGATCCTGGGAGATTTGAAGCAGTGGTTACTCTGGCAGATGATCTTGCAGTTTCCAGGCAAGTGGGTAGAGAAACAAAACTGGAGACACAGAGAATGAGGTGAGAGGCTGGCAGCAGAAAGCGGCACGGCAGAACAGCAATCGTACTGACTCTATAGTTGTTAACAGTCTGACACCAGAAAACACCCTGCCTGCAGCTTTTATGTGAGGACCAATGACTCCTGCTGCAGCTCACTCCCAGGTGTGTCTCATCCACTGATTAAGGATCTGCAGCAGCCAAGGTAGACGCCCTCCTAAGGAGAAGGGAGGGGAAGGAAAAAAAAGGAAGAGGGGGAAAAGAACTGCCACTACTTGGTGCTCCCTGTAGTGGCTGTGACAGTACCCCCCCTCCTAGATGCACCACCTGGTGCACAAGGCATCCGGTCCGGCCGACGGCGGTGGAAGTCTCTAACAAGAGTGTCATCTAGAATGGACCGTTGCGGTACCCAGCTGCGTTCTTCCGGACCATACCCTTCCCAGTCGACCAGATATTGGAGGCCACGTCCCCGCCGACGAACGTCAATCAGATGTCGGACAGTGTACACCGGGGCCTCATCCACCATCCTTGGTGGAGGAGGGGGACGGACTGGGGGGGCCAAGGGACTCTCCCATGTAGGCTTTATCTGTGACACGTGAAAAGTAGGATGGATCCTCATAGAGGAGGGAAGATTAAGACAGACGGCACTGGGACCAACTAAACGTTCAATAGAAAAGGGTCCAACAAAACGGGGAGCCATCTTCCTAGATTCAACCCTTAAAGGCAGGTCCTTAGCCCGAAGCCAAACTCTCTGACCTGGTACGTAGACTGGGGCAGGAGAGCGATGGCGATTGGCCTGTTGTGCCATTCTACGACCAGCCTTTAATAAAGAGGTTCTCGCTCTCTTCCAGGTCCTCTCACAGCATCTCAGGAAGGATTGCAAAGAAGGGATGGCAATCTCCCCTTCCTGAGATGGGAACAAGGGTGGTTGGTAGCCCAGGGAACACTGAAAAGGAGAGAGGCCGGAAGAAGAATTAGCCAGGGAGTTATGCGCATATTCGACCCAGGGCAAGACGTTACTCCATGCAGTGGGGTTGTCAGAGGTCATGCATCTTAGATAGGTCTCAAGAGACTGATTGGCTCTCTCCGTCTGGCCATTGGACTGGGGATGGAATCCCGAGGAGAGACTGACCTTAACTCCCAACGCAGAACAGAATGACCGCCAAACCTCCGAAGTAAACTGGGGCCCACGATCCAAAACAATATCCACTGGAATGCCATGGAGTCTGAAGACATGCAGGATGAGGAGATCCGCTGTCTCCCTAGCAGAGGGAAGCTTGGGGATGGCAACAAAATGAGCAGCCTTTGAAAATCGATCAACAATTGTAAGAATGGTCGTGTTACCTTGGGACGGTGGTAGACCAGTAACAAAGTCAATGGCGATATGGGACCAGGGCCGATGAGGCACAGGCAGGGGCTGGAGCAACCCCGCCGTAGGCTTATTGGAGGTTTTATTAGCAGAACAAACAGAGCAGGCGGCAATAAACTCACGGGTGTCTTTGTCCAAGGACGGCCACCAGAACTTCTTTTTCAACACCTCCAGAGTGCGTGCGGTACCAGGGTGACATGTAAGCCGAGAGGAATGGGCCCAGACGAGAACCTGAGAATGAACAGAGTCAGGTACGTACAGTAGATTTGGTGGTCCGTTACCTGGATCAGGGTGAAGCTCCAGCGCCTCTTGCACCCTTGACTCAATCTCCCATGTCCAGGATGCCACCACACAATACTTGGGGAGAATCGGCTCGGGTTCGCCAGCAGATTCCCCTGCCGCAAACTGTCAGGACAGGCCATCCGGCTTGATATTTCTGGATCCAGGACGGTATGACAGAGTAAACTTAAATCTTCCAAAGAAGAGAGTCCAACGGGCTTGACGGGCGTTGAGTCTCTTAGCGGAGCGAATGTACTCTAAATTTCTGTGGTCAGTCCAAACAATGAATGGTTGTTCTGCTCCTTCCAACCAGTGCCGCCATTCTTCAAGAGCTAGTTTCACTGCCAGCAATTCACGGTTAGCCACGTCATAATTTCTTTCCGCAGAGGAGAGGCGACGGGAGAAAAATGCACAGGGGTGTAGCTTTTGGTCCACAGGGGACCGCTGGGACAGAACTGCTCCAACTCCCGTATCAGATGCATCCACCTCTACCACAAACTGCAAACTGGGGTCAGGTTGTGTCAGAATGGGTGCAGAGACAAAACGTTGCTTTAGATCCAGAAAAGTACGATCCGCCTCAGGGGTCCACGAGAATGGCCTATTGACAGATGTGAGAGAGGTTAATGGAACAGCAATCTTGCTATAATTTCTAATGAACCTGCGATAGAAATTAGCAAAACCTAAGAACCGCTGCAACTGCTTCCTATCCTCGGGTGTGGGCCAGTATTCGACAGCAGAAACCTTCTTCGGGTCCATCTTTACCTCCCCCGGGGCAATGATAAAACCGAGGAAAGAAACTGTGGAAGCGTGGAACTCACATTTTTCGGCTTTGACGAACAGACGATTCTTCAGGAGGCGTTCCAAAACCTGATGAACATGGTGAGTATGTTCCACGTCATTCCTGGAATAGATTAGAATGTCGTCAATATAAACAAAGACGAACCGATTAATCATATCCCGAAGAACATCGTTGATGAGATGTTGGAAAACCGCTGGGGTGTTGGTAAGGCCAAAGGGCATGACAAGATACTCAAAATGTCCTAAGGGGGTATTAAAAGCCGTCTTCCACTCATCTCCCTGACGGATGCGGATGAGGTGATAGGCATTCCGAAGATCCAACTTGGTGAAGATGGTGGCATCATGAAGTGAAGTAAAAGCAGAGTTGATCAGTGGCAGAGGGTGAGAGTTCTTAATGGTGATATCATTAATTCTGCGGAAGTCAATGCATGGACGGAGAGTCTTGTCCTTCTTGTCCACGAAGAAAAAAACAGTTGCAAGTAAAAGCAGAGTTGATCAGTGGCAGAGGGTGAGAGTTCTTAATGGTGATATCATTCTTTCTGCGGAAGTCAATGCATGGACGGAGAGTCTTGTCCTTCTTGTCCACGAAGAAAAAACCAGCTGCAACGGGTGAAGATGATGGTCTGATGATCCCTGCGGCCAAGGAGTCTCTAATGTAGGACTCCATAGCCACTTGTTCTGGTCTAGTGAGATTATAAAGGCGACTGGAAGGAAGAGTGGCACCGGGAATGAGATCAATTGCGCAGTCGTATGGACGATGTGGGGGCAAGGACAAAGCATCTTCCTTACTGAATACAGGTGCCAGGTCATGATATTCTCGTGGAACTAACCTAAGGTCGATGAACGGGCCGGGCTGGTTGGAGAGGGACTTGAAGGAGTCAAGGCGGAATGCAGACAGGTTTCATGACAGACAGGATCCCAGGAGAGAATCTCCTTCTTCTTCCAATCCAACCGGGGGTTATGACGCTGGAGCCAGGAGAAGCCAAGGACCAAAGGAGGATTCGAGTGGTTCATGATGTAGAAGGAGGTGGTCTCACGGTGATTACCAGCTAGAATCAATGTTACAGGAACAGTTCTATGACAGACTTGAGAAAACAGTAACCCATTAAGGGCACATACCTTAAGAGGGGTCTTCAGTGGAACCAATGGAATCTTTAACTGCTGGGCTAACCGGCTGTCCAGAAAATTTTCCACAGCTCCTGAATCAATGAGGGTCTGGATGGAGACTGAGCTAGATTGCCAGCAAAGAGAAGCAGAGACTTGCAGACGAGGAGGACTTCCTAAAGATGTGGCTTGGCTCACCAGTACTTCCCCTACTACTGGTGAGCCTGGTCTTTTCCTGACTTCATTGGGCAGGATGCAATGAAGTGTCCTGGTTTACCACAATACATGCACTTGTTGGTGTCCCTTCGATGTTGTCTCTCCTGAAGGGAAAGCAGGGTGCAGCCAAGCTGCATGGGTTCTGGTTCAGGTAAAAGACGGGGCAGAGCTGGAGGGGTCCTGATGTCCCCCAAGAACGGATCGGACCGATTCGGGTCGAGAGCCCTTCTCTCTGCGGCGTTCTCTCATTCTGTTGTCTATCCGGATGGCAAGAGCGATGGTCTCATCCAGACTGCAGGTTTCGTCGCGTGTGGCTAACTCATCCTTAATGGAGTCGTGGAGCGCCGTATATAATGCTCCCTGAAGGGCCTCACCATTCCAATCACTAGCTGCCGCCAAGGTGCGGAACTCCACAGAGAACAATAGACGGTGACCTGCATCCCTTCCCTGAACTGGGTGGTCAAAAACCTTCTTCATCTCCTCTACAAATGCCGAGTATGCGTTGCAGACAGGCTCCCATCGGCTCCACACGGCCGTTCCCCATTCTCGTGCTGGACCAGAAAGCAGACTAATTAGGAATGCTACCCTAGCCCTTTCTGAGGAGTACGAGAGTGGTTGTAGGTTAAAAATGAGAGATACTTGCGTTAGAAAGGCCTACCATGAGCTACCATCGCCATTATAGCGTTCCGGTAATGGAACATGAGGTTCGCGTACTGGCTGGGGCAAGGCAGGGTCAATGTTGGCCAAAGTACTTGCAGCAGGACTAGAAACAGCCGCTGCTGCGGCAGGCAAAGCAATTGAAGTGGCTATTTGATTAACTTTGCTGGTTAAAGAGGAAACTTGTCTCAGTAAGGCATTATTACTCTCCACTAGACTTTGTAACAACGTCGCGTGTTGTTCCAGAGTAGAACCTTGATTAACAACGGCTTGTTACAAAGAAATTTCACCTGGCGCTGCATTAATGCCGGTCTCATTGCCTGCTGAGCTCATGTTGGTCAGACTGTACTATCACGGCCGGTATTCAGAGGCTCAAGTGCAGGACAACAAGACACGACAACCAATGATCCTTTGCAGTATTTAATTCAACTCAGATATAAACTCACAAACAGAACTGGGGAATAAAGCTTGGAGAGATGGTGACAGAGGATCGGGAAACAGGCTGACTGAGGTAGTGGAGGATGATGGCTTAGCAGAGCCGTGTGAGGAAATCCATTCCAGAGGAGAAGCAGAGGCAGATGGGGGAGTTGATCCTGGGAGATTTGAAGCAGTGGTTACTCTGGCAGATGATCTTGCAGTTTCCAGGCAAGTGGGTAGAGAAACAAAACTGGAGACACAGAGAATGAGGTGAGAGGCTGGCAGCAGAAAGCAGTGCGGCAGAACAGCAATCGTACTGACTCTATAGTTGTTAACAGTCTGACACCAGAAAACACACTGCCTGCAGCTTTTATGTGAGGACCAATGACTCCTGCTGAAGCTCACTCCCAGGTGTGTCTCATCCACTATTTAAGGATCTGCAGCAGCCAAGGTAAACGCCCACCTAAGGAGAAGGGAGGGGAAGGGAAAAAAAGGAAGAGGGGGAAAAGTACTGCCACTACTTGGTGCTCCCTGTAGTGGCTGTGACACTTTTCCTAACTCCTCTCCTAACACCTTTCCTTAACCCTGTGATGTCATCTATGAGGGTTAAGGAAAAGTGGATAGGAAAGGAGATAGGAGGGACTATTAGGACACACCTCTCTCTATACGGCTCTAATCGTCTCCAGGCAGCCATTAGCAGGAAGCTGCTGTACTGAGGAAACCATTTCTCATGAAAATTATCATTTATATCTTGTAAATGACATGACATTGTAAATTTAAAGACACATGGTGCTCATAATAATTGATTGTGTATTTAAAAAAAAAAAAAAAGTATTTAAAAAAAAAGAAAAATCCAAAATGCTGGGAGGGGCGGCGCACTAGCGCCCTCTATTGGTCGGCCTCCACTGTGTGTATGTTATTTGCAATGACCTGATGAAGGTTGTCAGACCCAAACCTTGGTGAATATAAAAAGAGTTTCTCAGATCTAAGTCTGCATTAAACCTGTTTTTGTTTGTATCTTAAATCTAAATCCCTTTTAAAAAATAGTTAAACTGTAGCAGTAGTCAACATTCATCTGTACAATTTCACAACCCCTTTATTCTAAATATTATCAGTGTTTATAATTGTATGAAATATGTTTTCATACAGTTCAAGCCTTTGAATGCTACCTTATTAAAATGTTTGTTGTGTTAATTTAAGTCGTGTTCTGCTTTTGTTTGGTCACTGATTTTTTAGTTCCTGTCAATTCCCTTTTAAAACTAGTGACTTAAACTGTACAGAACACCATAATGCTTTGATCTAAATCATTTATTTATACATGTTGGTAAAACATTACATACATGATTGACCTCCCTTACCCCACAGTACTCCTCTACTGCTATAGGCTCCAGGTCAAGCCCCCACCACACGTCATCAGTCTGACTGGATGGTCTCAGAAGCCTTTTGGTGAGGTTTTCAGCAGAGCTTTCCCCCCTGGTGTGACAGACCTCTCTGAATATGGTGGGGGTAAAGCAGCACCTCCTTAGTTGGTGCCACTCAGCACTGGAACTCTGCTCTAGTGTGATGTTCTCAGTTTGGTGTGATGTCACCAAAGATGTTTCAAGGGACGCCATATGATGGTGTTGATGTTCAGAGCAGATGAATGCACAGGTAGAGGGTCCCAGCCTATAATCAGAGAGTGGCAGCTGTGGTGGAGGAGGGGCTACTGTATGTGGGCGGGTCCTGGGGACTGTCCTTGTTGGCAGCTGGTATGACAGCACATTTACCTCTTACACCTGACCAAACATGGATTATACCAGAAGAAGATCACTGGAGACGTCCATCATAGTGATCATGGAGCTTCATCAGCAGTGAGTCCATCATACACCTCCTGAACTTTCAGAGTAGAGATGTCTGGTAGAGTGTAGTTGATGCCTTTATATAAGTTACTTCTGTGAAAAACAACAAACAACACACAAACAAGTCATGTCATGAATAGGAAACACATGCAAAAATATGTGTTGGCATACACATATGTATGTAACTAAATAAGTTTTGTGCTTGTGAGGGTGTGTACTAATAAATAAAAATGATACAGTGATTGAATGATAGTCTTTATCTGTTATTTGCAGCAATGACATGAGTCACAGAAAGTTGATTTGACAACAGAAACGTGTTTGTTAGCATTAAGTGAACCTGTAGGATGACTTTCTCTTCCACTCACACAGTGAAGCTTCTGGCTTTTCCTCATGGACCTGTAGCACTCAGCCCTGACTGTGACCTCTCCTGCCTCCTTGTTTCAGACTGAGATTAACATTAGGGTTAGGATAATACATCACACAAACAAACACTTCATGACGCTAACCTAGCATGTATCAGAGTCACTTTGGTCAACTGTTAACTTACCTTCATAGTTGTTTATATAACTGGACACGTACAATTTCAACCCTTTGTGTTTCATCATCATCTTTATTAGCAGACATAGGAGTCCATAAAAAACATGAACAAATACATAAAACTAGGATTAAAAACAGTATAAAAATATCAGAACAATCACAGACAAGTAAGATATCACCTATTTCTAAAAGACACCCATACCAGTGCATCCACAAGGATGACTGGTATTTTACAGCACTATGAGGGTGATTAGTCAACAGCATTATAATGGTGTTCTGAGAGTCCTCTAGCCTGCCTATACATTTATAGTTAGCAGTCTTGGCTAAGCTAGTTAGCAGAGACTAAGCTAGTTAGCAGAAACTAAGCTAGTTAGCAGAGGCTAAGCTACTTACCAGAGATAAAGCTAGTTAGTGGAGGCTAAGCTATTTAGCAGAAATTAAGCTAGTTAGCAGAGGCTAAGCTAGTTAATAGAAGCTAAGAGAGTTAGCAGAGGCTAAGCTAGTTAGCAGAGGCTAAGCTAGTTAGCAGAGACTAAGCTAGTTGACAGAAGCTAAGCTAGTTAGCAGAGGCAAAGCTACTTACCAGAGATTAAGCTAGTTAGCGGAGGCTAAGCTATTTAGCAGAAATTAGGGTAGTTAGCAGAGGCTAAGCTAGTTAGCAAAAACTAAGCTTATTAGCAGAGGCTAAGCTAGTTAGCAGAGATTAAGCTAGTTAGCGGAGGCTAAGATAGTTAGCAGAAACTCACCTTGTCACACGTCTGTCACAGCAGAACGTCTGTCACAGCAGAACTTTGTTGTTTGTCCTTCACAGGTTTGGTCCTCACTTCCCAGCCATGTCCGGATGCTACGACAAAGGTCTGCGCTCCTTAGTGATGGAGATTTCCAAACAACTGGGTGTGGCAAGTCTTCTGCAGGAGGGTGTGTACGCCATGGTGGGCGGTCCCAACTTTGAAACCATTGCTGAGGCCAGACTGTTGCACCGACTCAGGGTGGACGCTGTCGGTACGGCACGCAGTCACACACATCAATAAGAATCCTAAAATCAGTAGAAGGTTATAGATAATTACATTTATTAACACACAGGGTAGGTAATTTAACAATAACTATTTTTACTTATTTTTACCACTTTCTCCAACGACACCAAACTTGCAATATTTGAATCACTTTTTCTCTCCTCTTAATGCATTTTTGCTAAATTACTCCCATTTCTGCCACTTTTCCATTAGATTCCAAAGCCTTTTCTGCAAATTGTTTCTAGACACAGGATAAAATATCTGGATTATTTTCAAAATAAAATACTACATTCCAGGACCTTCAACGGGCCCATTTTGGATTCTATCCATAAACTCAGCACATATTCAGACTCAGGGGAATAAAACTTATCCGTTGATACCATATTTTCACAAAATGTAACAATAAAATTGTGCGTTTCGGCTCTAGCGAACGATATCACATATAAATATTGCATTAATTAATGGTTGAATTACACATGTATTGAGCAGCAAACGGAGGCGGTGGTGATTTGTTGACTGCAGATTGCACTGAGGTCACGCAGTGAAGCAGTGCAGATACATTCAGTGGTAATCCAGGGTCAGTCAGGTCACACAGAGAGGAGGGGCTGAGCAATTAACCACCTGTACCTGTGCTGCCTTTACTGAACCTGGGATTTTCTGACCCCCTGCTAATGGACGCACACACAAAGGTGTTGTTACACTTTATGTTTGTATTTGGCTAATGTTTTATTTTAAGAGTTATTTAACTCTCTGTAATATGAGTCATTTCAGTTGGTTAATGACTGTGTTAAAGGACACAAAGCTTCAATTTAAAACAAACTGCATATCTCAGTTTTACCAGTAGGAGGCAGTGTGGTGCAGTGTTTCTTTCATGAACTCTCTTTGTTAGTGAACTGTTGTTTCCTCAGTTTGCTGAGTCATGCTGTACTGAACAGACGCACTGTCGTATTCCTCATCTTTTCTCCTGTTTACACAGGTTTGTGAAGCTTGAAAACATGTCAACATGTGTAAGAATGTGGTTTAACACTAAAAGACAAGCTAAAACATAAATGAAAGGTAGTTAAAGAATGTTTTTGTTAAGAAGCAGGTACTTTTAATCTGTGTTACGTGCAGGCCAAAATGGCATTGCTGATCGTAATGTGTTTGTGGTTACTACAAAATAAGAGTCTGGTTTAAGTTATTGCTCCAGTACATTTCACTCAGTAATAAATATTGTGTTTCTGGTAAAAATGTAAATGTTTATATTATTAGGTTGTAGTCATTGTTAAACATGTTAAATGATAAAAGTATATAAAAGCTTGTAGTTGTTTTAACAAGGAAACACAGATAAATATGTTTATTTTGGATATTATTTTGATGGTTTACCTGAGGTATATTTGAACTAAAGGTAAAGTAATTAAGGGCTGAAAGAATTTAATTCTGTTTAATGGCTGAAAGAAAGTTCATCTATGCAGTTTTACACTGTTCACACTTAGAAATATGGTAATGGTGATTTGTGTACATATGTCTATTGTGTGACTGAAAATGATGTTATACAGAGAAAAGACAGACAGTAAAAATGAATTCATTTTAAATATTGATGAATAAAAGAGAATATGCTGAGTGAAGCTGCTCTGAACAGACGTACTGTCGTCTTCCTCATGTTTTCTCCTGTTTACACAGGAACTTCATTAGTTTATTTGTCTTCAGTCTGAGACCTTTAACACATGACAGAACTTTACACAATAAAACATGTCATTCTTAAATAGACTTTTTATATTTTGTTTAGATAAAATCTAAGTTTAGTTTTTTAATTCTTAATTTTTGAAGGTGAGTACAAACATGACAACAGTATAATGCACATTATAGTAAATTATTTTCCTTTTTAAAAAGCTGCATTTATTACACTTTGACATAATTCAATGAATATTATTGTTTTTTTTTATTTTCAAAAAGTGATTACATTAATATCTTCTGTTATTATTATTATTATTATTATTATTTTTTTTTTACTGTCGGCAAACTGGACATTCAAAAGGCCAAACCAGAGCAAATAAAGATATTGGTATGGTAGACTACATTAATTTTTTAATCTTAAAGTACATATTAATACAAGAGCACATCTTAAACAAATATATAACAATTATAATGTAGTTGATAATAGAAAATTAAAAACACATTTTCCTGATATGTTACAGTGAGAAAAACACAGTTGGAGGATGTGGACACCTCTCACTTACACAGGTACAATAATCTTTGTGTTGACCAGCAGGTTGTGGGTTTGAGTCCAGCTCACAACAAGGAGCACGTCTGGTGACTCAGTTAAAATACACCATAAATATCTATATAGAGGTACAGGTGACACTGTCTATGATATTTCACTATTGCTTTTTGCATCTTTTCCTTTGTGTGAGGGAGTGTAAAAATTGTCCCCCTGCCTTTGAGCAGCTAGCGCTCTACCATTTGAGCTAATTCCCCTCTCACTGAGAGGATTGGGAGTTGATGAAGTAGGTGAGTGTAGCTGCTCAACAGAACAAGAGTATTTAGTTACTTTGAAGGAGTAAACCAGGAACGCTGGTCAACACAGTGAAACTGTTCTTCCTGATGGACAAGCTTTTCCTACATGTTGGTGGATTCTGAAGAGAATTCTTCTTCTTCTAATCATCAAATCATCTTCTTACAGAACATTCTAAGAACTGTTTATAATCTATTAGAAAAACCTTTTTACTGTGTTTTTCTTTCTAAAAGATGTTTGTGTTCTTTGTGGTTATCATGACCTCTGACCTTTGTGATAATCTAAGACTAAAATCACTCTCTCTCTTCCTTTAAATGGTTTTAATTCTTAAAACTTACAGTTGAATGAACTATTCCTCCTGTACAAAGTAAACACAAAAAATAATCAATAATACAAGAAACAATATTACAATAAACTAAAGATTTGATGCAGATAGCTTCCCTTCAGAAAAAAAACCCATTACATATATTATTGCATACACATAGTTTTTGTGTTCTAAAGGGAGTGGGTGGAAGTATAACTTATTAGTCCCACCCCTTTTCCTACATTACAGTAACAAATAATCAATTTTCAGCATCCTGTTATCAGATCATTGCTACTGGTAATAAATTGATTGTCTTTTCTTTTTGATTTTGATTAAATAGACACAATAAAACATATTACACACTTTCAAAATTCTCACACAACGTAAAGAAATTTTCTTGATATTTTCTTTCAAATTACCTGATATTTGTACACTTTCAGTGATGATTCAAAGCAAGAAAATCACAGTGTAAAATAACAATGAGCACTAGAATCAATGTGTCACATTTATTTATTTAACCAGACCAGATCAACAACTTCCTGAACTGTTGGTGTCTATTTTCCAGCTGACAGCAGGTTTATGTTGGAATCCTGTGCAGCCTGATCTCTGGGTTCTTCAGTCCAACACTGGAACCAGAAGGTGTCGTCACCATCCGTGTGTCGCTGGGATCTGAAGATGATTCCTGCTCCATGTCTCCATCCACACAGAGATGTGAGTGGAGAACAGATGAAGTGCTGAAGGTCTTCCCACACTCATCACATCAGAAAACATTCTTCTCATGAGCTCGTTGATGGAGATTAAGGTGAGATTTCCTCTTGTAAGATTTTCCATATGTGTCACATTTATGAGGTCTTTCTGATGAATGGCTGATTTGGTGACATTTTAACTGTTGATATGTTGTAAAAACTTTGTCACACTGGTCACAGGGACACACTTCATGTCCAGTGTGAGATCTCAGGTGTTCGGTGAGGGTTTTTTTGTGTTTATATATTTTCCCACAGTGGTCACAGCGATACAACACTGTTCTGGAGTGAGTCTGCATGTGACTCTTAAACACTTTTATTGATACACACAGACCTGGTCAGAGCAGGTTACACTCCCAGTTAGGATCATGGAAAATAACATTTGCTCCATCTCAGTATCAAGTTTAGACTTTTTTTTAGACCTGTGTCCTGGGTATGATGGGTTTATGAGGTGAACAGTACTCAGCCATGTTGGGAAGTCCAGAAATCACACAGCATTTCACCCAATCATTGTGGTGGTCCATGCCAGAAAATACCACAGACCAAGTATTTGTAGTATAGTTATAGCACTCAACAATTCTGTTTCCTGTGCTACAAGAGACAACAAAAATCTTCTTGTTCATCACTGCAATGTCAAAGTATCTGTGTCTGTGGACCATTTCAGGGACATCGTACCAGGTGTTGGTCACTGGGTCATAAGCCTCAGCAGACCTCTGACATCTGGACCCATCGCTTCCTCCAACTGCAAAAATGTGGCCCATATATGCAACGACTCCAAGTCCACACCGAGGTGTTCCCATAGGAGTGATCAGTGTCCACTGGTTGGTGTCTGGGTTGTAATACTCAGCAGTATTCAGTATTCTATTATTCATTCCTCCACATATGTAAATCTTGTTGTTCAGTGTGGTGCAGCTGGCGTATCTCCTCCCTTCATTCATTGATGCAATGAACGTCCACTGGTTGATGTTGGGCTGGTAGCGTTCAGCAGTTCTGAGTGAGGTCCAATCATCCCTGTAGCCTCCCATAGCATAGATGTATCCCTTTAGCACGGTAACACTCACAGAGTACCATGACTCCTGCATTGGTGACATCTCCTGCCAAGTGTGTGTGACTAGGTTAAACCTCCACACTCTGTTAAAGGGGTTGGTCCAACTAAAACCACCACCCACAATGTAGAAGCATCTACCAAGGAAGACAGTGCTGTAGAGGAATAAGTGAGTCATAGAATCCTCCAGACTAGGATGAGTGTGAACTGTGATCCAGCTGTTAGTTCTGTAGTCAAAGGCCTCTATGGTCTTAAAATATATTCTAAACATCAATAAGACGGCGTTTGGCAAGCGACGGCAAAACAAGGTGTTGTTGATCCCAGACTCAGAGCAGAGTAACGAAGGTTGAGACATGACTTTAAGGGTATCAGAGACCAAGAGGTGGGACTCAGGGTTTGTTTTTACCACATCATTGTTAAGCACATTGTCTGTGATGTAACTTTTGTCCATCAGCCCCAGTCGTACCTTTGGTAACAGAGTAGAAATGGCTCCCTGTCGTTCCTCAGGCATGTGGTTTATCCACCTTAAAACACTTTGATAAACTGTGCTCTCCTGGGTCACAGTAAGGTCATCCTGACCCAGGATATCAGCCAGCTCCTGCACCTCAAGCTGCAAAAACTCTTTACAGAGTGAAACCTCCTCAAAATTCTCACAGATAAAGTGAAAGGCCTCATACTTCAGTTGAAACAAAATGGGAATATAACAGGCATTTGCAAACTGCCACAGCCCAATGCAGTTTTCTGTACAGAGATGATCCTTAAGGACTTCAAAGCATGTTTGTTCCAGACTCTTTACATTGAACTGAATCACTTCCATCATTAGATCAAAATTATTGCTGTTGTCAGAGATATAATAAGTAGTGTCACTGAGTCCAAGGAGTTTGTGAAATGTTCTGACAATGAAGATCATGTTAAGATCAAAGAATTTTAGAACTTCAAAGATAAAAGCATTTTAGAGCCTAAAGCTTCCATTTCTTCCAAACAGAATGTTACCATAGTTACCAGCAAAAGAGCTTTTGCTGAGTGTTGTTAAGCTGACAATTTGTTATATTCTTCAGTCATTTTGTTATATTTTAGTTTTAGTGCGTGTAATATAGTTCACATACATAATATTGTTGTTTCATGTTTTCAGCATTTCTGATTGATGTTTTATAATAAAATACAAACATAGGTTTAATATTTGAGTCTCTGTTTCTCCAGTGATAGGCAGAGGTTCTGGACACTGGACTAACTAGGGCTTCCGTGCCCCAGCACGTTTGACACCTATAGTCTGGATTGTTTACCAAGTCTCAGTGAAATTATGCTGTTCCTGTACCTGGATATGGAACACTAAAATTATGAAGAAAGTGGTGAAATGAGATTTTAAAAACCAGATAAATTGGTTGAAAGTTGCAAATTAGAGTGGGCAAAAACAGACAGAAAAAGTGGTAAAAAAGGGTTCAAAGAGTTAATATTGGAACAATTAGTTTAAACTGGTGAATAATGAGCATAACAAATGGTGAATGTGGTTCAATTGACAAAAATAATCATGAAATATGGTGAAAAGAGGTTAAAAGTGACAATAATGGGTCAACATATGTGACATTAGGTTGAAAAGTGGTGGAAAGGATTTATAAGTGCTGAAAATGTCTGGAATGTGGAAAAAATGTGCAGAAAAGGAATTGAAATGTGATGTAGAAGTGCCAGAAATAGAAATAATGTTGCAAAAATGCATTAAAAGGAGCAAAAATATGGCAAGAAAAAGTGATGAACTTGGTTAAAAATATGGAGAGTTTGGTTTAGTTGTCGAAAAAGGATAAAAATTGTTCAGAAAATATTCTTAGTTTCTTGAAAGTACCTGGTGGACCTCTCACAGTATCCTATGACCCCAAATGGGGTTCTGACCGCAAGGTTGAGAACCTTTGCTTATTATCAGAGCAGTGAACTCCACGAACCTCTAAACTTATTGTGAAGTTGATGAATTTGAAAGATCTACAACTGGATTTTTTGGTCATTTAAAAAATTATTCATGTTTTCTCTGTCCTTTTTACTTGCACCTGAGGGCCGAAATGGATGCTCTAAAGGGCCGGATTTGGCCCCCGGGACTGGAGTTTGACACACGTGCTTTAAACTGTTGCTTCAATATGTCGGTCTTCCTTTTTCCTCTTGCTTTGCTGTGTAACTGTTGTGCTAACGCTGTAATAGCCACTTTTCCTGCTGAAAGGTTCACCATTGCACTTTTACTACAGAAAGGATGTGAACACGCATCTACTTTAGTAAAAAGATCTCTGATTGGCTGAAATGTAGCATCTCACCCCTTGTTTTTCTAAAACTCAGATACAGAGCCATGAGGAGCAGAGGTCCAGAGTTCCCTCAGAAAACCTTTAATTATGTCATTAAAGGTTAGGATGGATAGTAAAAAAAGGTAAATGGACTTGATTTATATAGAGCTTTATCCCCACACTGAAGCAGTCTCAAAGCGCTTTACATATCAGCTCATTCACCCAATTACTCTCACATTCACACACCAGTGGGACAGGACTGCCATGCAAGGCGCTAGTCGACCACTGGGAGCAACTTAGGGTTCAGTGTCTTGCCCAAGGACTCTTCAACACATAGTCAGGTAGTGGATCGAACCCCCAACCTCTCGATCAGAAGACGACCCACTACCACCTGAGCCACGGTCGCCCCAGATTTATGACCAAATGAAGCAAAAAAAAAAAAAGTACATACTGCAGCTTTAACAATATGTATTTTAAACCTGCTAGAAGTGTGTCAGCTGGGTGACCTCTGATGTATTTTAGTTTTCATTTAATTTCTGATTATCAATGTTGTGAATGGGTGAGTTTTTGTATATGTAGTTAAAACATTGTGCTGACCTAATAGTTTCTCTGTGTTACCAGGTGAGGATGGAGGACAATTACACAGTCAGATTCATGAAGCTGTCTGCTGACTTCAACAGTGGAGTAAAAGTCAAGATCAGAGAGTTTGTGTTGTATGACAACAGTGAGCATCAGACATGGGACTGTCTACTGATGCTTCCCAACATCCCAACAATGGCCCTCAGGTCAGTAGTGGAGACATCAACTGATCAGTGGGAGAAGTAGAGCTCAAACTAATGCACACTGTTGGTCAGAACGTTAAAAAATGATTTCTAAAGGATTCATTTAGAAGGTTAATGATAGAGGATTAGATTAAAGTGAAACAGTCTCTCTTCATTGATAATTCATCATGTAACCAGTAAAAAAAGGACTGACCCAAGCTGTTTGTGTCCAGCAGGCTCAAAGCCATTCTGCTGAATCATCAGTATTTTAAACAGGATGGAGGTGTCAGCTTCTGTTTAGTTTGTGTTTAGTCCTTGTGTTCTGAGTCTTTGTTTATTCTGTTTTCTACTGTAACTCTTGTCTCTGTGTTCCAGGGTTTCCTGCTTGTGGCTCCACCCCCCAGTGATGTCTGTGTGCTTGGTGTGTGACTGATTAGCTCCCTCATGTTTCCACCCAGGTGTGGCCCGTTCCCAATCAGGCCTCCTCTACTATTTAGCTGAGTGCTTGAACACTGAATGTTTGCTGGTTCATTGTCAATGTCTACCTTCCTCATGTCCTGCTGTGTTTGTTCCCTGGTTTCTTTGAGTTTTTTAGTTTGGAATAAACATGGACTGTTTCCAGGAATGCTACGCCTGCATTCTGCCTCCATCTTTCTCTGTGTTTAGGTCCACACCTACACCAAACCCTGACAGGAGGAACCTTATGAAAGGTGCAATATATAGAAATATTGTACATTTTCAGTTTTTAAATATGTTTGAAATACTTAAAATCTTAATTTGAGTGTTAAGAAACATGTCCTTAGCTGTCATGCCATATGAGTTGTTTTATTTTGTTATTTTTAGATTATATAATTATATAAACATTAATAAATATTGCTGGCCTGGCCAACCTGTAGTACCTTTTTGAGTATAAGTCTATTTACAGCAGAGCCATCCCTGAGAGTGCCACCTGCCATAAAACACAGGAAAAAGAAGTCGTCCCTGAACAACGCCGTCTCAGGCATATATCATCTACTACCTGGATTTCACCAAGCCCACACACAGCAGAAGACCTTCAATCTTCTAGAAGTTTGTAGAGTTAGGTGGTACTAACTACACGGGGCAGCTTCACCCCATGTATCCTATAAAATCTCTACAGGCTGCGTCTGTAGAGGCTCACGTTAGCAACAGATATATATCAGCAGATAACTCAGTCACCTCTAATCATTTCTCAGTGAACCTGCAGCGTAGTTACTATAAAATAGAATACGACCACCAGGAAATATTAGATTTAGGCAAAACAAAGAGTTATAATCCGGTAGATGTGAAGATCTGGACCTCCTACGGAGCCAGCTACAACCAGCAGCCTGTGAAACAGTGGAGTCTCGTACCAGCAGAGGAGACATAAGCGGTGTGATCAGAAGCAGGAGCAGGGATGCCGAGCGGGGCTAGCAACCAAGCTAAAAGCTAATCCTCAAAAAACGCCGCTTCCTTCCATCCTGTGTTCTAATGTCTTTTCCCTGGAAAACAAACTGGACTAACTGAAGCTGGATTTAAATATATGACGTGAGATGAGTGTTTGCATATACATCATAAACAACTTTGTCATAGAGTTAAAGAAAACCAACCATTAAAGGTGTTTGACGGATTCAAAAATAGTGGAGCAATTATTATATATACATTATTTACATTTTAAACATAATAGTAACTAAATAAACTAAATAGATTTTTCTTTTTTTACCCTTATTTCTGATGAAAGTTGTTCATATCTGCTCTAACACATCATGTTCATCTGTTTTAAAGAGAGACCAGCAACATTTATTTAGAAAATTGAAACATTTGACATTAGTTTATCATAAATAAACTGTGCAAATTTAATATTTCACAAGTTTGAAGTTTTAGACCCCAAACATTTAAATTATACTGTACTCACATTCTCAGCTTTGTTGTAATGTTAATGAGCTTCACAGAATGTCATAATTGATCTTTGGAAATGTAAGTATTGATTCATATTTGTCAATAATAAATGAACACACAGATTAACACATTCTTTTTCACCTCCCCAAATACTTTTACGTTGGATTTCTAAAAGCGTAGTGGATGCATCAGAAATTGTGATGTGGTCAGTGTTTTTACCAGAAAAGGCCTTCACTGAAGGAAGGTCATTGTTAACACAAGGGTCGTTTCACCACATTTCAATAATTATCCCATGCACTTTGGTCTCCAAAAATTCTGAAATTGTTACCAATTGTTCAGTGATTATTCAATAGACAAACAGAAAAGAGAATCTATCCTAAATAAATTCACAGTATTTATTCAAAGTGCAAAGAAAGAGGAAACAAGTGCGACAGAGAAAGGATCTAAACTCTCGACTGCTGCAGGAGGCAGATTTTGTTCATCACTGAAAAGATTCATTATCATTTTAATGCTTCCTACGAGTCATATACGTTAAACTACAGTTTCTGCACAGACTGTACTCTGAAAGACAAACAGTAATGTGTCTTTATTTATCAATTAATTTTGAAAAAGTATCTCCAATATCTCAAGACAGACACTGAGGTGCAGGTTTCCTCACATAAAAACAATGTGTTAGTTCTACAGTACACAATACAGGTTTCTTTTTTTTTTTTTTTACATCTAATTTAGTTTTTAAAGCTTCTCAAAGTGCATTAAAATGACATCAGGACTAAATTAAAAAAAAAATTCTAATTAAACAAACCACACTACCTGACTACATATCATAGGATGGGGACATTTATTAATTGAGCATAGCGTTAGTTCAGGCAGGCCTCTGACGTCAAGCCAGCCACACCTTCAGTCAACAAACTGGCCCCTTATTGGTCACAGCATACAGGAAGCATGACTTAAACCGCGACAGCTGCCTTTTACCTCCTCAGCAAGCATTGCGCAACCCACCTCCGCCCCAACTCCTCCTGGTCAGTATGTATCCAAGTAACTGGGTGTCATTTTTTTATCATTAACATAAGCTGTGATCTGTTCCAGGGGCTTTCTGCTAAACCGCTCTCCTTGCTTTAGCCTTTAGCTAGGGCTCAGGGAAGGTCAGGGAGGAGTGCTCTCCCTGCCTCAGGCTTTCCATGTAAGCTCATGGAAAGGACAAGGAGGTCCCAGAACAGACCCATACCACCAAATATATGATTGTATGCATATCCATGTGTAACGCTTCCTTAGGCTAGTTAAGGGACTGACTGTGATAGGCTAAACAATAAGTATTATCGCCAAACAGAAAGATTCATCTCAGCTAGAGTCTGTGTGTAAATAAACCAGGCAACATCAGAAGTGTTTGCAAACAAGTATATATTAGAAATTCTAAAGTTATACACAAATATATATATATATGTAGATATTCAATAATAAATATATATATTATACATTTGCATAATGAGAACAAAAGGAGGAAAAAAAACAAAACAACTCAGTTCATGTGATGAGTTGTGGCTCTTCAATTTATAAGAGTCCAAAGTTTAGTTCATGATTTCGTTTCCGTTGGGGTTTTTTTCTTAAAGTAGGAGTCCCAAGATCCAGCAGAAAAACACAAAAAAAAGTTGATTCCTACCACAGCGTGGTTGAAAAGGGGTAGCTCACCATCTGCTGAGTCGGTCATGTAGGGGTTTTTTATAGACAACAAAAACCTGACCTAAAGAAGGTCAAGACAAACAATTAGGAATCTTGTAATTCATCAGTGCATGATAAATACATGTTTCATCAATCAATTCAATTTAAGTGCACTTACAATAAACAAAAATAGATTCATAAATACATTGCAATGTTTATATTGGTCACCATCAATAATTCAAGTTGTACCATATAATTCATTTTCACAACTGGGCCCATTCAAAACCAAAGTTGGATTAAAAAACATACAAATTTGATTACAACCAGGGCAAAATAAATGTAATGAATACATAACAGCATTTTATCACACATTCCATTGCTCCCTGGATTCCAAACTATACTTCGGCTTAAGTACCTTGATGTATCTTCGATCAGAAGTATTGTGAAGAGTTCCGGATTGTGACCGGGTTTCCAAATAGCGCTTAGCACCTCTGCTACAAACAAACAATAAAATCAGCGATCTCTTCCTCCAATGATCATACTCTAAAAAAACTGAACGGACCGATACACTCACCGTTGAATCCGACTCAAAGATTGCTTATTCAGCATCCATCCGTCGTTTCATTTTGGTACTTTTGTGCCAGTTTACCAGAGGAGTTTAGCGTGCTTGCTCCCGGGTAGCCGATCGCTCGCAAGTTACAACACCTATGACCTCATTTTGTAGGCGGGTAGCCGATCGCCCGGAAGTTACAACAGCTATGACCTCATTTTGTAGGTGGGTAGCCGATCGCCCGGAAGTTACAACAGCTATGACCTCATTTTGTAGGCGGCAACCCCGTAGTGCGGCGGAACGTTTTCAGAATAAAAGTAGGTCAAGTAACATGGGTTACAGGGTCCCCCCTAATTCCAATGTACGTCCTCGGACATGGTACCATTTGTTCGGATATGCTTGGGTTGTGGGTAGGAGCATTACTTTCATCATCCAATCGAAGAGCATAACTAAAGGCATTGCTGAAACCATGGAAGAGAGACTGGATGCTGTGGAGCAAGGGTCTGCCAAGTCCTGTGTATTGCAGGCGATCTGGGGGATTCTGTGCTCGAGCGGTACGACGAACATCTGTATCAGGGCTCATAGCATTGCTGTTCGGTTCAGAACGGTCTTGATGAGAAACATTTTCATCCGACACGGCCTGTGACTCCTGCTCTGGTTCGGGGTCTAACTCAGGTTCTTGGTCTAATTCAGGTTCTTGGTCTAATTCAGGTTCTTGGTCTAGCTCAGGTTCTTGGTCTAGCTCAGGTTCTTGGTCTAATTCAGGTTCTTGGTCTAATTCAGGTTCTTGGTCTAATGCAGGTTCTTGGTCTAATTCAGGTTCTTGGTCTAATGCAGGTTCTTGGTCTAATTCAGGTTCTTGGTCTAATGCAGGTTCTTGGTCTAATTCAGGTTCTTGGTCTAATTCAGGTTCTTGGTCTAATTCAGGTGGAGGCATTACTTCCACAGAACGGTCTTGATGAGAAACATTTTCATCCGACACGGCCTGTGACTCCTGCTCTGGTTCGGGGTCTAATTCAGGTTCTTGGTCTTGCTCAGGTTCTTGGTCTAATTCAGGTGGAGGCATTACTTCAGGACTTAAGAGTGACTGGTTACGCTGGGTTCTGAACCTGGTAAATCTGGAGACTGGTGCTTCCCAATGTCCACCTGACAACCACTCATCTTCTTCTTCAGATGAAATCAATGAATTGTCAGAGGGATTTGCA
Source organism: Gouania willdenowi (assembly GCF_900634775.1). Lineage (NCBI taxonomy): Eukaryota > Metazoa > Chordata > Actinopteri > Blenniiformes > Gobiesocidae > Gouania > Gouania willdenowi. The sequence continues at coordinate 7,876 of NW_021145245.1, read as the reverse complement.
ACAGGTACAAGTTGGGGAGTGTTCTGTTTTACAGGTGTGATTTGAGCAGGTAAGTAACCACAAGGTAACAGGAGATCTCTGTGTAGTGTTCTGATGGGACCATCTCGGTGTTCAGGCCTAACTGTGTAAACTGGAAGAGTGCCGGCTCTCTTTAAAACAATATACACATCAGGTTCCCATCTGTCAGCCAACTTGTGTTTTCCCCTTACTCGAACATTTCTCACCAAAACTCGGTCTCCATCAGTTAACTCTGAGACTGTTACCTGACGATCAAATCTGGTTTTATTTCGGTGCATGATCTTCTCTGAGTTTTGTGTAGCAAGCTTATAGCTCTCCTCCAGATGGTTTTTAAGCTGTTCAACATACTTTGAGTGCGAAGGCTGATGCTTCTGTTGGACTGGTAAACCGAAAGCCAAATCAACAGGGAGACGAGGTTGACGTCCATACATCAGCTCATAAGGAGAAAACCCTGTGACATCATTGCGTGTGCAATTGTATGCATGCACCATAGGCTTTACAAAGTCTTTCCAATGAGCCTTATCTTGATTTTGTAATGTTCCCAGCATGTTCAGAAGAGTTCGGTTGAACCTCTCAACCGGATTACCCCGAGGATGGTATGGAGTAGTTCTGATTTTGTTCATGCCAATCACTGCACAGAGTTCTTTTATTGTTCGAGACTCAAAATCTGGCCCTTGGTCACTATGGAGTTTTTCTGGAACTCCATAGTGAACAAAAAAATTTTCCCACAGGCATTTTGCAACTGTTTTTGCTTTTTGATTTGGAGTTGGTATTGCAACAGCGTACTTTGTGAAATGATCAGTCATTACTAAAATATTTTTTATTCCGCTTCGATCAGGCTCCAAAGACAAAAAATCAATACAGACGAGCTCTAAGGGCCTGGAAGTCCGGATGTTAACAAGAGGGGCTGCTTTTTCCGGTGGCGATTTCCTCTTGATACATCTTTCACACGTTTTTATCTTGTTGCATACAGCAGCTGTCAATCTAGGCCAATAAAATCGGGAGCGCACAAGGTCCAAAGTTCTCTCGATACCAAAGTGCCCCATCTGGTCATGCAGGTTGAATAAAACTTCATCCCTACATTCTTCTGGTAGGACCAGCTGGTAGGATGACTCCCCTCCAATCTGTCGTCTTCGTACAAGAACATTATTTTGGAGCTCCAGACGTGGTAGTTCTCTTAGGAGTAATGGCAATTCAGGAAGTTCTTCTCTCAAAGAAGTTGGAGGCGTTTCGCCCCTCTCGAGTTGCGCTATCACATGTTGAATAATGGGATCAGCACGCTGTTTAGTGACAATCACATCATGGGAAAGAGCTGGAATGATAGGTGAAGCGAACTGCAAATCATTCATAAAGCTGTCAGGAAGACCGTTTGATGATATGGCAAAGGTTTGGACAAGGGTGCAAATTTGATCTGGGACTGCAGAGCTATAAATTAGTTGCCGGTCACAGATTGCCTGCACAGTTTGCTCATCCACGGCAATGGTTGGTCCTAAACCATTAAGATGATGTTCAGCAAATCTGAGAATTCTTTCACGTTCCTTCTGTGACATAGCATCATCATACAACCCACCATGTGGTCTACGGGAAAGAGCATCAGCATCCGAATTTAACTTGCCAGCCCTATAGACAATGCCAAAGGAAAAAGTAGACAGGGCCGAAAGCCATCTATAGCTAGTTGCATCTAACTTAGCGGATGTCAGCAGGTATGTTAGGGGGTTGCTGTCAGTTACTACCGTAAATTGAGTTCCATAAAGGTAGTCATTGAATTTTTCTGTAACAGCCCATTTTAAAGCAAGAAACTCAAGTTTGTGAGCTGAATACCTGGACTCACTAGCTGAAAGGCCTCTGCTAGCATAGGCAATAACTCTCTTTTTGTCATGGTCCTCCTGGTAGAGCACTGCCCCAAGGCCGGTGGAACTAGCGTCAGTGTGCAGAATGTAAGGCTTGAGGGGATTAGCAAAAGCAAGGACAGGCGCTGAGGTGAGTTTGTCTACAATGGCCTTAAAAGCTTGATGGCATTCAGGGGTCCAGCGCCCTCCAAAGGCCTCCTTTGGGTTAAAATACTGTTTTAGCTTTGGTGTAATTGACCTATTCTTTTTCTGTGATGGAGGATATCCAGCAGTGAGATCATTCAAAGGTTTAACAATGGAAGAATAGCCTTGCACAAATCTTCTATAATAGCCAGCAAACCCTAGAAAGGACCGTAGTTCTTTGAGTGTCTTAGGTTCTGGCCAGGACGTAAGGGTTGAAATCTTCTCCGGGTCTGTCTCCACGCCACTCCGGGACACAATATGTCCAAGGTATCGAACAGATGTTTGGCAGAAAACACACTTCTCTGGAGAAAGCTTTAATCCATAGTCTTTCAACCGCTGTAAAACCTTCATTAACCTTTTTTCATGCTCTTCCAAGGTAGGGGCAAAAACGATTAAGTCGTCAATAAAGACGAGGGCTTCTTTGAGGTTAAGTTCTCCCATACATTTTTCCATGAGCCTTTGAAAGGTGCTTGGGGCATTTGTCACACCTTGCGGCATCCTATTAAATTCCCAAAAACCCAGTGGACAAACAAATGCCGTCTTACTTTTATCAGACTCTTCCATCTGGATTTGATAGTAGCCGGACTTGAGGTCCAACACTGAAAACCACTCAGAACCGGAAAGTGCAGTAAAAGTATCCTCCAATTTAGGTAGGGCATATGCATCTTTTATGGTTTGCGCATTTAATTTCCTGTAGTCAATGCACAGTCGCACGCTGCCGTTTTTCTTACGGACCACCACTATCGGAGAGGCGAAAGGAGATTCAGATTCACGTATCACTCCAGACTCTAACAACTCTTGTAGATGGCTGCGAACTGCATCAATGTCCTGAGGGTGTATGGGACGTGGTCTCTGCTTGAATGCTGTTGGATCTGTTAGTTTGATTTGATGTTTAACTTTGTCAGTACATCCAAAATCTAGATCATTTTTTGCAAAAACCTCAGGGATACTGTCTAGCATATTTGTGATACGCTGCTTCCATTCAGGAGAAATAGGGGACACTCCAAAGTTGTACTTTAACTTGTTATCAGTGGATGGAGAAGAGCATGCAGTCTGTTCTTTGGAAAGGATAGTTTGCACGGCACTTATTTCGGCAATGGCAACTTTTGGGGGAATCACCACAACATGGTCGGATTCATTTGTTATTACAACAGGCAGATGACACGGATGGTTTCGAGGAAAATCCACAAGGCATGATTTAACAAGCAACCCACCGGGCAGCAAAAATGAAGATGGGTGTTCAATTAACACCATTTTCTCACCCGCCAGAAAAGGAGCAATCACCAACCCCTCCACAACAATGGTTTGCCCAGCAGGGATGGTCAAAGGCTGGCATTCACTCTTGAGCACACTGTGATGGTCGCTACTTCTTTGTTTGTGTCTGAGTTGAAGGATCTTTAATACTGCTTTATAGCCAGATAGAACAGGTTGAAAATCAGAAGTTTGGTTTTCACTATATTTGGCATAAACGGTGTCAAGAGAATTTGTGCCAATCAAAACCATGGATTGAGTTTTCACATCGGGAACTACTAATGCCAGAGTTTGGACATTAAGGGATTCTCCAAGGAAATCAGCTGGAAATGTAATGTTGAGCTCAATGTATCCTAAATATGGCACCATCTGCCCATTGGCTCCTTCAATCTCCAGAATGTCATTTAGGGGCTTTATCTTGTGGTCGGGGGCGCACGGTGGCTTAGTGGTTAGTGGCATGTTCTCCCCGTGCTGCGTGGGTTTCCTCCGGGTACTCCGGCTTCCTCCCACAATCCAAAAACATGACCGTAAGGTTGATTGGAGTCTCTAAATTGCCCATAGGAGTGAATGAGAGAGTGAATGGTTGTCTGTGTCTCTGTTGCCCTGTGATGGACTGGCGCCCTGTCCAGGGTGTACCCCCGCCAAGCGCCCTATGAGAGCTGGAGATTGGCACCGGCAGACCCCCGCGACCCTGTTAAAACGGGAATAAGCGGGTAAGAAAATGGATGGATGGATGGATCTTGTGGTCGGACAAATATGCATTATAGAAAGAATGAGGGATTGTGGTTACTTGGGATCCGGAATCATAAAGGCAAGAAAAATCCTCCCCTTTGATAGTGATCACACCAGTGCTTCGTGTGCCAATGAGTCCTTTAGGCAGTTCAAAAAATGTATTATGGGGACATTGTTTAGCAGCTTCTACCTTCCCCTCCGTAAAAGCTGCCTTCAGTTTGACACATCTGTTGAGTGTTTACTCTCCCAGGCCTGCTGTTTTTGTTTTAACTGATTTCTTTTTTCACTCACAAGAGCAGTATTAGCCGGATTTGAACAGTTGGGCACAATATGGCCATCTTCTCCACATCTGAAACAAAACCATGGCTTCGGTTTGTTAGTCCCAGAACTGACTTTTGATTTGTGCTGACGCTGGTGTGAGTCTGGTTGGTGGAAAGCTGTGGGAGTTTTTTTTAATAATGCGGCCATTTGACTTTGTAATTTTTGCATTTGTCTTTTTAAATCATCAATTGCACTTAAATTTGAGTGTTCACAGGAGCAAGAAGAAGAAGTGCTCTGCGAATGGAGGTTGACGCGTTTTGCTGAAGGAAGATGTTTTTTCATAAGTGACTCCTTAGCCAGCTGTCTGTCTTCCTCAGTCCGTAGTTGAAACAATAGGTCTGAGAATAATGGGGGATTATCCTTTTTCTGCTCCAGTTGTAATTTAGAAATAACCATATTGTCCCAACACCCTCGACAGAATTGCTTCAACAGATGTTTATCCATGTCAACTGCAGGAACACCTCCTCGCTTCACCACAGTGCTCAAAGTAAGTTGCAATCTTTGTAAATATGAAGATGGACGCTCTCCGGGGTTTTGAACAGTATTCAGAAACTGGGCAAACAGCTCTTCTCCATCTTCAACAGTTCCAAAAGCAGAATCTAACATTTGTAAAAATGCTGCAGGAAGAGCATCCGGGCCAAGTCCTTTAACTAAATCGGCTGCTGGTGGTAATAAACTCTCTAAAATGCGTCTGGATACATACAATGCGGATAAACTAGGATCAGCTAGAAGCAGTTCAATGTGTGAGCGCCATGCATCAAAATCAGCCTCATTGCTAGGTTTTGGATTCTTCCCAGAAAATGTGCGAACTCTGAGTGATGAAAGGGATTGCATGTTTAAATCATCTTTCCTCACTATATGCTCTACAACAAGTCTCTGAACTTCAGGGGGATTTATATCATCATTAGTGAGAGGAAAACTTGGATAAATGTTAGGGAAAGGAATTGGTGCCTGCACTGACCTTCGCTGGCTAGTGCCGGGATAACCTAACGGCTGTGGGTGAGAACCAGGGACACGAGGCTGAGCCATAGAACCAGGCACTGCATGTGCCCCTCGTCCCTCAAACAAAGACGTACGCCTATCAGCACCATCTTCTTTCCCATTGTCAATCACATCATCGTCATCACTATTGTTGTCATCATCATTGTCGTCTTCATCATTGTCGTCTTCATCATCATTAGCTCTAATGGAGTCAAAATGATGCGAGATTTGGTCCATCACTCCTTTCAACATTTCTTCAAAATGTTTTCCATCACGGATAGCAATGGCTTTTAAATCACGGAGAAAGTCTGGTGGAGTACTTCCTCCTGTGGCTGCACACTCATTTGCAAGGGACTTAACGCAAAATGTTATTTTGGGAGCCTCTTCTGAACGGTGAGTGTACGGTAACGTCAGTTCTAGACTTTCAAAAGCCGAGCGCTCTTCAAATTCAAGTATCAGGTTTTTGTAGAATCTATTATTGGCATCATTTACCCATAACATGTTCTTAATTTTGCCATAATTACTCAGATAATCTTTAATTTCATCATCGAGTTTAGTATTAGTCACACCCTCAATGAAAACAGAATTAGCAATATTAATGCCAGATTGAACAATGAACTCCATGATATGAGATTATAACAGTTAAGCAAAAAAAAAAAAAAACACAACACCCAGTCACTCACACAGACTCCTAGCTAGCTCACCAAATGTAACGCTTCCTTAGGCTAGTTAAGGGACTGACTGTGATAGGCTAAACAATAAGTATTATCGCCAAACAGAAAGATTCATCTCAGCTAGAGTCTGTGTGTAAATAAACCAGGCAACATCAGAAGTGTTTGCAAACAAGTATATATTAGAAATTCTAAAGTTATACACAAATATATATATATATATATATGTAGATATTCAATAATAAATATATATATTAGACATTTGCATAATGAGAACAAAAGGAGGAAAAAAAACAAAACAACTCAGTTCATGTGATGAGTTGTGGCTCTTTAATTTATAAGAGTCCAAAGTTTAGTTCATGATTTCGTTTCCGTTGGGTTTTTTTTCTTAAAGTAGGAGTCCCAAGATCCAGCAGAAAAACACAAAAAAAAGTTGATTCCTACCACAGCGTGGTTGAAAAGGGGTAGCTCACCATCTGCTGAGTCGGTCATGTAGGGGTTTTTTATAGACAACAAAAACCTGACCTAAAGAAGGTCAAGACAAACAATTAGGAATCTTGTAATTCATCAGTGCATGATAAATACATGTTTCATCAATCAATTCAATTTAAGTGCACTTACAATAAACAAAAATAGATTCATAAATACATTGCAATGTTTATATTGGTCACCATCAATAATTCAAGTTGTACCATATAATTCATTTTCACAACTGGGCCCATTCAAAACCAAAGTTGGTTTAAAAAACATACAAATTTGATTACAACCAGGGCAAAATAAATGTAATGAATACATAACAGCATTTTATCACACATTCCATTGCTCCCTGGATTCCAAACTATACTTCGGCTTAAGTACCTTGATGTATCTTCGATCAGAAGTATTGTGAAGAGTTCCGGATTGTGACCGGGTTTCCAAATAGCGCTTAGCACCTCTGCTACAAACAAACAATAAAATCAGCGATCTCTTCCTCCAATGATCATACTCTAAAAAAACTGAACGGACCGATACACTCACCGTTGAATCCGACTCAAAGATTGCTTATTCAGCATCCATCCGTCGTTTCATTTTGGTACTTTTGTGCCAGTTTACCAGAGGAGTTTAGCGTGCTTGCTCCCGGGTAGCCGATCGCTCGCAAGTTACAACACCTATGACCTCATTTTGTAGGCGGGTAGCCGATCGCCCGGAAGTTACAACAGCTATGACCTCATTTTGTAGGCGGGTAGCCGATCGCCCGGAAGTTACAACAGCTATGACCTCATTTTGTAGGCGGCAACCCCGTAGTGCGGCGGAACGTTTTCAGAATAAAAGTAGGTCAAGTAACATGGGTTACACATGTAAAGCACTCAAAGGCGCCATACAAATCCTAATGCACATTTATTGTAAATAAATCATTTATTTTGACTAAAGCAGTCCTGACTGAAATTTATTTCATTCATATTTACTAAATTAGTATATTTTGTCCTATTGATCTATTTATTAAAACTCTTGCATGTTTCCTGATTAACTTCACTTTGCTTCCTCATTGTTGACAAGGTTATAAATAAAATATGTAGTTATTAACAAAGCTAAGCTCCTTTCAGGGCAAACTACAGTCTAATATACACACACACAGACTAGAAACATTCCTTCAGCTCACTGTAAATACCAGCAGAAATGCACAGCTTCAGCTATTTGGAGCTATATAATGAAAAACATATGAGTCAGCTTATTCCCTGAATGACCTAAATGTATCTAAACCAAGTATACATGATGACATGGTAGAGGCTGAGATCATGTCAGCCTCTGTTATGGCTTTGATTAGGACTGTAATAGAGAGTGATGATAGAGTTTCAACGTTAGTGTCTGGGTTAAAAAGCTCGTCTGGTT
>NW_021145244.1:0-37401 GCF_900634775.1 Gouania willdenowi | reverse complement strand
GGGATTTTGAACATCTGCATTACGTGTATTTTACATGCTTTTTTTTAGCCTCAAGTGTTGCTTTATTTAATCTTTTTGTTGGATTTGCTTTCTGTGACCACAATTAAACACATCCTGTAATATGAATAAAACAACAATACTGATTAGTGATTTAACACATGTTTATTGGTTTTATGCTGGCGAAATAAATGATTGCCTAATTAAATGGTTGTATGCAGGTGAAAATGGGCCCCATGATTGGCTGACCCATTTAACTACAAACCCCAGAAGCACTTGTGTATTTACCAAAAGGGGAAACTTGACATCTGTTTAGAATATTTGTTACTTGGAAAGAGTCCGACTGCTTTGAGGATTAAATATTTCCATAAAGTTGAGCAAGAGGAAAAGAAAACATCTCATCTCTCAGTCATTAGCAATAAATGCTAACGTCTAAAAAGGACTCACACTAACTTACATTTATAAAATCAACTTGCTTTGACATGATTGGAGTAAAAATGTATGGGTAACAAAAGGAAACTGATCTATAGAGTGATTATTTAGAATATAAACATTACTGCACTGCTTAGTAAGCTTTTCTTGTATGTTTACACATCTGTATATACAGTCTTTGGATGTATTCGTTACACATATTGTGCTGCAGCACAACTGAATAATTAAATGACACCAAGGTAATGGAAAAAAAGGTTGTGCGTAACAATCTGGTGATGCTGTTATAGCCAAGAATGAAAAAAACAACTGCTGATGATGAACGAACGCAACGTTTTCTTAATTGTTTTAATTGATACCAGAACCGTCTGATGACTCAGCGTTCCTGAACAGTTCCTGGCTACGTTACAATGTTTTTCTCTTTTTCCCGACTATCTTAACGGATCATGTGGTCTGGACCGCAGAACAAAAAGAGTTCATTCAACAGCTGAAAGTGGCTCGTTTTACTGTTAAATGAGCTAAATCACGTGTCAAACTCATGGCCCGGGGGCCAAGTCTGGCCCTTTAGACGCGGGCATCCCATCAGTAAAAATGAGAGCGTAAACATGAATTATTGTGTAAATTACCAAATAGTTCAGATGTAGACATCTCAAATTCAATGACACTCTACAATCAGTCATTTTTTATCGCAAATGTTGGAAAAAAAATCTTAATTTAGGAAAAATTAAATGCAATTTCTCACAAATAATTCCACTAATTTACACAAAAATTGGTTACAAAATGAAGTGAAGATCTACAGGGACTGATATTGAAAACCAGAGGATCAGAGTTAAAATTGTTTTTCCCTATGGGGATGGTTTGTTTCAAAAATATTCACAAATATATCCACAATTTTTTACATGTATTTTTAAAGATTTTCACATGTATTTTAAGATTTTCACATGTATTTTTAAGATTTTCACATGTATTTTTTTAAGCTTTTCACATGTTTTTTTTATTTTCACGTGTTTTTTTAGATTTTTACATGTGTTTTTCAAATCCACAAATACAGTATATACCACAATTGGTATTTGTGGATCTGAAAAACACGTGAAATTTGTGGATATATTTGTGAATAATTTTGAGACATTTCTCCCCAATTTCCCCCACCTAAAATCTGTGGCCCACTTGAGGTCAAACTGGTCCGTATTTGGCCCCTGAACTAAAATGAGTTTAACATTCCTGAGCTAAACAACTTTTAACCATCTCACAGAATTCAAAGGGTTATATTTTATCATTAATCATCTGCATTCTTACTCAGAAACTGTAGCCAGAGACTAAACTACACAAACAAAAACAAAGACCATTCATTAGCACAAGTGCAAACTTCTCCACTAGTAATTATCACTTTAGATTTGAATAGAATGTCTGTATATCTGTATTAAAATTCCATCTAATCAGTGCATTATTCATAAAAATAGCATCTTATTTTATTTATTTATTTTTTAACATAAAAGTAATAATAAAAGGAATGTCACAAAAATAATTAAATAATAAACAAGAGGATTTCAATAAAATATGTACACGTTCAAAAAGGAGAAGAATGAAGTCTGACTTATTTAATCCTGTCCCTTTAATAACCACTACGACCAATTTATCTGTGAGCATAAAAAACAGCAAACTAAAAAAATACAATTAAATAGATTTACACATTTAGAAGTATATATATATTATTATATTTTATTTATTTTATTTTTTTTAAGTGCATTTAAACCCTGAGTGGACTGCAATCTGCAAGTGTCAGCATGATATCATGTGAGTAAAGTTATCTTTCATAATCAGGCAGTGTTTAATAACTATATTTGGGTGTGAAGCCTCCGCAGCATGCTTTATGGTGTTGTATATATTATTTCATATCTCACGTTGTTGTGTTTGTCACTATAGTACCAGCAGTAACAATAGGAATGAGGATTGTCATCAGTTGTATCTGGATAAACTCTAAAGTAATAAAACTATTAATATGTGCTTCAAGAGTAAATAAACCCCAAAATCCCTTTTATACTGCTGAAAACAAATGTATTTGGGTGTGAAGTCGTGTTGTTGGTTGATCCAACTCGTCACAGTATTTCAATTTAACGTATTTTGTTGTAAAAGTGTAATAGTTACTGCCCTCTATGGGTTGAAACCCGGCTATTGAGATAGAATTTTGCTATTGGCTGCGGATGGTGGTTTGTGACGCTTCTTAAAGATGCAGTATGTAGAATAGACTAACCAGTAATCAGTTCACAAGTGATGACATGAAACATGTTTTTATTCCTTGAGTGGACTTCATTGCTGACCAAAAACAAAAACCACATTTTACCCTTGGGGTCGATCAGACCCCAGCGATGTTTGCCTCCAGAAAAAGACTTTCGGAAAAAAAAGTTACCATGTATCAACTCAAAAGAATCACCTCTGCATATGCAGGTGTGGGGATGTAAGGTCACACAGCTTGGGGTCAAATAGACCCCAGAGGAACACCAATGCATCAAATATGCTTTCATATTGAACAAATATCATCATGATAATTTTATGCTTGTACCCATCAAAGTAGGAAAAGTCATGAAATATAAAGCCAAACAAAAAAGCAAACTCTTATTTTCTGTCTGATAAAGTGAATGGGGTCAATTTGACCCCAGAAAAACACCAATGTGCATGTTTAATTAAGTGTACCCATTAATTGAGAAAAAGTCATGAAATATTAAGTAAAAAAAAAAAAAAAAGGAAAAGATTTTTTTGTTTTTTTTGTTTGATGAATAGCAAATGGGGCCAAATTGACCCCAAGGATAATAGGAGGGTTAAACCAAGTGTTAAATTAGCAATTTCATTGCTATGGCCTTAAATAGCCATTTGTGTTTTTCCACAAATGTGTTTCTGCTACAGAAGACATCTTTTCCTGGTCATCGTGGGATTTTCTCAAGGAGAGAAAAGTTTTTCCCATGGAATGTTTGGCAGGTCTTTGTGAGTTTAATTGATATCAGACTGAAAGCCTCCACGTTACATGTTGTGTGTACATCTAAGAGGAAACAGCAGGCAGAGGTTAGGAGTAGCTCCACGCTCTGTTGTTATGACTGGATGATGGAAAACACATTCTCACTGAGGAAGGTGTGAAACTGGCCATGTGAGTCTCTGTCATAACACCACCTCTGACCTCTACCTGGACTAGACCCTAGAGCACACATATACAGCCAACTGGTGGCCCGGGGGCCACATCCGGGCCTCACTCTAATTTAGTGCGGCCCCCAAAGTGAACACACAAAACCACAACAACGAAAACACAAAATGAGACAAGCGACAACAAAAACACACAAAACAACAGCAAAAACATCTTCACACATTACATCATGAAAATACACCAAATGAAAGACAAATACACAAAACAACCACAAAATATCACAAAATTTGACAAAGATATACAAAATAAGAGAAAAATATACAAAATGACAGAAATTTACCAAAACAAATAAAAATAACATAAAATATACACAAAATTGACTTAAAAAAAACACACACACACAAAATGACAACATATTTGCACAATACAATAAAATATCTCACAAAAATGGGGAAAAAAGATGTACAAAAAAACCACAAACTAACACAAAATGGGTGAAAAGATTTACTAACTAGTAAAACCAAACAGGAAAGTGGAAATGTCCTTGTACTAAAACTTTTATATCTTATTTTAACTTTTTATTGCACTATTTTGCATTAATTTTGGATTTTGCATCATTTTTGTTATTGTTCCCTCGAGACATTTGCGCTATACCTGTAGGTGTCAACATGGTGTGTGTGTGTGTGTGTGTGTGTGTGTGTGTGTGTGTGTGTGTGTGTGTGTGTGTGGTGTGTGTGTGTTGTGTGTGTGTGTGTGTGTGTGTCGCTACTCCTCCGTGGGCTCACACGCACTCAGTGACTCACATCAGGTTGAAATGCGTGTGTCTGACACTCAATGTGTGAGACTTGAGAGCTTTGCTAGTATATCAGTGTGAGTGCGACTGCTCAGAAGCCCCTCCCTGGTGTCACGGACTTGCGTGCACATGTGCACTACCAGAAAATGATTTTTTGCGGTGGCACGTACTGAGTTTACCTCCGTAGTTGAGATTATAACCCTAACCCTAATATAATCCAAAAAACAAATAAAACACGTGTCCGTTCACTTTTCGATATGAACAAAGTGCATGGACACCAGTCTAACCCTCCATCTGGTGTAACCCACGTTGATTACGCTGTGATTTTAAAATAAATAAATGTAGCATTACAGGTACAAAGAATGCGACGTCGCACAGCTTTGAACCAAGCTGCAGCTATGTCGTAAATATGAGCTCTGTCTGTCCCTGAATACCAGAGATATTTGAGGCAACAGACAATCCTTGCTTTATAGATAGATTATAGTGTGTTTTTCTAAATTTTGAATAGATTGTATTTTTTTTTTTTTTTTCAATGGTTTATTGTGTTGCAGAATTGCATGGTTTGTATTGATATTAAAGTAATAATGTGTACACTGTGTATAGAATTGGAAAGAAAAAAATATCAATTTTTATTCATTCGTGGTGGGTGGGGTCAGAGTCGAGTCTTGCCTCGGGCACCAAATGACTAAGTCGGCCCTGGTCCTGCCAGGGTGGAGACAGGAGGAGAGGAGGAGGAGGCGCAGCAGGAGGAGGAGGAGGAGGAGGAGCAGGAGGGGGGAGGAGGAGCAGCAGGGGGAGGAGGAGGAGGAGGAGGAGCAGGAGGAGGAGACGGAGGAGGAGCAGCAACATCTGCTGTTCATCACTAACAGGATCTCTGTGAAACTCCTGGATGAAGAACTGGGACCTGCACTGGATTGTCTGCTGAGTGGATTTGGGTTATTTTAGTGAGAGGATGGAACCGTGCGTAAAGCTGGGTTATGAACCATCGTAAGGATTTAAACTCTGAACATCATCATCAGGAGGATCAGCTTTGCTTCCAAACGTCACCATGAAGCTGGTGATCTCCTCTTCATCATCATCATCATCATCATGATGATGCTGGTTGGTTCCGCTCTGCGTCATGTTCTATCGGACCGAGCTGGACAATGAAGTTATGGGATAGTCTGACTCTGACCGTTTGTTTGGTTCTGCTGAGCACCGCCATGCACGCGCGCCCGCTGCTCCACAGGAGGGGAGCGCGCACCGCGGAGGGACCGCCGGTTCACATCCGCCTGTCAGTCACTACTCCGGGAATCAGGAGTGCGCAGATAGCGGGAGGAGAGGGTGCGCCAGGTGAGAAGTGTGCGTCTATCAAGTCAAGGCCGGGGGCCAAATCTGGCCCTTCAGAGCATCAGATTCGGCCCGCAGGAGAAAGTGAAAATAAAATGAAACAACAATATTTGCAGGTGCTCACAGTTTCCTCAGTGCTTATGTTTTTTCATGGTTGAAGTCATTTTTAATGGAAACTTTTGAAGAAAAAAAACAACTCAAATTCTTACATAACATTTTCCTTAATTAAATAAAAATTGGTCACAAAATGAAGGTAATTGAAAGTGAAGACCCTGTTGGGACTGATATCTGTCCTTGATTGGATATTGTTTCTGGACATATTTTGTATTTAATATATACGTATAAGTTCAAACTGGGCCATAATAATGATTATTAAACTAAACTTGTTTTCCTGCATAAAATCTGTGCCCACTTGAGATCAAACTTGCTCTGTAATTGGCCCCCTGAACTAAAATGAGTTTGACACCCATATACAGTATGGGTTACATATGGACAGTATATATTGTCCCTCAGAGGGGTTTGTGCATGAAATGTGGGCTACAATACATAATATGTATCTTAAACCTGAATATTAGTATGTTGCCACCTCCTTTTTAGCCATCACAGGACCACCAAAGACTCACTACTTTACATATACATATACAGACATTGATACAGACATATACATATATATGTACTGTACATAAGTACAGTACATATACATACATATACATACATAGATACTACATTGACATATGACATGTACATATACATATACAGACATATATACATACATATACATACATATACATATATATACTGTACATTATACATATACATACATATATACATATATATACATATACATACATATATACATATACATATATATACTGTACATATACATATACATACATATATAAACATATACATACATACATATGCTTCAACTCATGGTCCTTCAACCCTAAGGGATCCATGTGAAATATTTGAAAAAAAATTTATTATTTGACAGTAACATGTGCATAATAAGGTATGCTATACATGACAAGAAAATTCCAAGCAATGCAAAGGCTAAACCTGTATAGGCCATTTATTATTAGTAGTACTATTAGATATGTATATTTCTATAATGTATATTCTGACTTAGTGATTAGCACTCCACCCTCACCCGCCTGGGTTCAAGCCCTGGGGTGGACACTTGTCTGTGTGGAGTTTGCATGTTCTCCCCATGATGCCTGGGTTTTCTCCGTATAATCCGTCTTCCTCTCACAATCCAAAAACATGACGATGATGTTGAATGGAGTGAATGTGAGTGAGTGGTTGTCAGTCTGTGTGTTGCCCTGTGATGGACGGGCGCCCTGTCCAGGGTGTACCCCCGTCTAACGCCCATTGAGAGCTGGGGATAGGCACCAGCAGACCACCGTGACCCTGAAAACAGGAAAAAGCTGGTCAGAAGGATGGATGGATGGATGGATGGATGGATGGATGGAAACCCTCGACAGACAAACAATTGAGTATTGTCTTGAGATTCCTCAAGAGAATTACATAACAATACATACGTCCATTGCATTTATGGGTATAAATATCATTTCTTGTTTGTGCTGCTTTAATCCAATCAAAGTAATGATCTTTATAATGTGGGCCAAAGATCAGAGGATCTCTGTGAAACGTGCGCTGACAGACTCTGAAACCAGATTCTACTATTGTACAGGTCCGTGTTGATGGAGGACTACACGTAACTACAGTGTTGACGTGACACACAAACATACGGTGTTTTCACACATACTGTATAGTCCAGTAGACTCGGTGTGGTTCAGGTGGTGAATCTGCAACATTGTTGCATTTTAATTTGGTCCAGTCTGCTTTCACACATTCTATTTGATAAACGCACCAAACTTTCTGAACAACGTCACACAGGCAGAACGGTTGATCGCCTATGAGACAGAATACTTCAGCCTCCATAGACGAAACAAACCCCCCAGAAACGTAGTTAATAATGATTGAAAATGACCCATGAACACAATGAGTGTGGAAATGTTTGAGTGTCTGTCCCACTAAACATCCGACGTCCACAGACCTCCAGATCATGTTCATATCACGTCGGTCGGTCTGGACCACATCTGCACGTCTGTATGACGTCCAAAATAGGTTGGCATCTGAACGACATGACCACGACCTCATCTGGACCTTGACATGACGTTCAACGTTTGAAGCGATTTCACTTCTCATATGAAATTTAAACAGCCTTAAACCCACAGTGTGTATGTGCTTCTGTTTATTACAAATCATTATTCAGTATTATCCACAGTCACTAAGTACATATCCAGGTGTATTTCAGTAACATTTATTATGCTCTGTGATCTTTTTTAAGAAATAATTCATGTCGAGCTGCCACTGAGCCAGTCAACGTTGAAACAACGATGAGATGTCTTTTTTGGACGTCGTCAGGTTAATTTAACGAACGCACACACAAGAAGAATGTCAAAATGACATATAAACATTACAATATTCCTAACATTAATGGTATTGTATGCTCTTACAGTGAAAAACAGTTATTAAAACAATTAATTTGGTAAACGTTTCAAATACCTGACAATGTACCTTTGAAAAATGATGTGGATAGAAAAGATTCCTAAGCTTAGATTGTTCGAATGTGGCGCAATGGGTGAGGAAGTGCGCTTGTAAGCGTAGGGTCAGCGTCTAGAGTCCAGACGACGTCCGAAAAAGACGTAAAAACTTTCACTCTGCACCCGCCAGAGACGTCTTCTCAACTTCAGGCCATGACGTCATTTCAACGTTGTCTCAACGTCGGTCTGCTCAGTGGGGTGTGTTGTTGCTGGATAGAGGAGCACTGGATGTGTGTGTAGGTGTTCGTTGCCGTGACAACAGTTTGTATGTGTGCCGCTGCAGTCACTGACAGTTGCACACGTCCTATATTTGGTTTCTCTTCCTATGTTTTCTAAAGGAAATCCTAAAACAAAACCTGTAGAAACGTAATTAATAATAATTCAAAAAAACCCATGAACACATGGTCTTACAACCTGCGCTAATGCGCTACATAAACGCAGCTGATGGCGCTCCGTCTCACACCTGTCAGCGCTCAGAGCCGTCATGTCACTGGTAATTTACTGGTAAAGATGTATAACATGTGAAGATGCGAGAATATATGCACAGAGGAAACATAAAGCAGTCAAGTCATCGCTGACCATAAATCGTTTGAGGAAGAGAGAGAAGTGGAATAAATGAATGATGTGGGAGTAATCCTGTTTGTGACATGTTTGTTAGTATGCTGACAAAGCGGGTCTGAAAATGGATGGATGGATATTTGTGTGTGTGCTGCCTGCTGGAACGCTGGGTTGTGAGTGTGTTACCGCGACGATAATTTGTGTGATTGCTGTGTGCTGCCGCTGCTGTCCTGTCACTGATGGAGTTGCTCCATCACAATTGCGCTTCAACGTAAAGTCCTATGTTTGGTCCTGGTTTGCTTTCTCACATGATTAAAAACCTCACCATGTTTCGGTTGAGCTGAACCGTGACCCACATTTTACAGAGGACCAGAGTTTGTCTGTTTGCTCCGCACCAGACTCCGAGTGAGCTTTCACATATCACAAAATGACCGAGGTATGTGTGAAAGCACCCATTAATCACTTACCCGTCTCAAACTCTGCTCAGAGACTCTTCATTGCTCAGATGTATTAAATACAGCCACTCAGTGAGCCCGTGGACCACTTGGTCCTGCAGACAAGCGCATGCTAAGGCTGGACCATTAATCGCATTTGCGATATTCTCGTGATATCAAACGTGATTTTCTAATCGCAACGACTGCAATTTTTTTTATTATTATTATTATTTTGGACCGACAAGCTACATCCTTATCGGCCCTGTTACTCAGACTGATACACCGCTTCATCTTCTCTTCTTACTATGAACTACCACGGAGCGATCACAGCGAGTCGGACTCTGAGTCAGAATACGGACGCGATCGCTTCTGAACAAATCTAATGTGGTGATTTGGTAACTTCATGCTGCTGTGTTACTATTACAAACTGTCTGACTTTTACTGTAGACGGAGCAGAGATCAGAGCATCCTGTATCCAGGCTGTTCTGATCTGTCCGTCCTCCTTATGGAAACGTCGTCCAGACCACCGATCAACCTAACCATGTGATTTAACAACTTTATGCTGTTTATCCTACTAAAACAAATTGGCTGACTTTTCCTTCATCCACGTTCTCTCTCTCTCTCTCTCCACGTCGTTGCTATGACGATGCAGTGTGCATCATGACAAAATGAGTGATCAGAATGATTCAGTGCGAGAAAAACAGTTTAATGTTAACGTCATTGTTCCACCTGGTCTAATGTGACGGAGCTCAATTTTGTGGCAGCATGTAGCTTATAAAACTGGGAAAAATCCACAATTTAGCCGCGTCATTGTTTAAGCCGCAGGGTTCAAAACGTGAGAAAAAAGTAGCGGCTTATAGTCCGGAAATTACGGTACTTTTTTGTTGTTATTTTGTGTTTTTTCATTGATTTAAAAAAGTAATGTATCGATAAAGTACCGGATTGATAAGAGTAGTAGTATAGTAGTTTACCCATCCCTAATGTTGAAGAGCCACAGATTTCTTTGCTTTATTGTTGTAATCTGTGCTTTAAAATTTACATTTCATATTTATTTAAAGTTTAAATAAATCTGAAATTGTTTATTATGAAACAGATTGATTTATTGCTTGTGTTCATTGAAAAATCGTTCAGCCCTAGCGCACGCTGACCACAATGTTTACTCGCGTCTTTACAACATCCTGTTTCTGTGTGAAAAGTGTTTCCGAAAGCGAAAATGCACTTTTGGGCCATTTTACGCTGAAAGTTTTCAGTGCATCACTAGTTAAAAGTTTCTGTTCTCATTCTGTGGATGAGATAAAACTTACCCTAACCCCTAGGTTCCCAAAGTGGGGTGCGGGTACCCCCAGAGGAACACAAATTGTCATAAGGGATACGTGAAAAAAAATTTAAAACAGCTTGACAATATTGGAAACTAGATTATAAATAATCTGGAATCAGAAGTCTATGTTGTCTTACATTGTAAATGTTAAATCAACAAATGTTTTAGATTGTTTCCCACTGAAAATTACAGTTGGTTAAATATTTAAATAAATCAAGTGATAATTCTGAACATCATGTTTTATTATGTGCTTACCGATGATTATTCTTTTTTAAGCATGGTAAAATTCAGACATATTTCACTGTAGGGCTACATTGTGTATGACATTACATTTTTATATTATATTTTTAAGTGTGCTGGAGTAGGGGGTACATGGGCTTAGGTTAAATATCTGAATCACTGGTATAACCTAAAGGATTGACCTTCATAGACTGTTTTACTGTGATGTGCATCAGTGATGTGCTGTGAGCACTAGGGTAGGGTAGGCAGGGCGTTGCAAGTCGAGACCACCAATGTCAGCACCAATGATAATTTCATATGTTTTTTCTGGCAAGTGTTAATCAAACAAAATCAAGATAATAAAACACCATTAAAGAAACAAACAATTATTTATTATAGCCTCCATACTCTCCCAACAACGACAGCGTGTCTGTTGTTTGTGTTGGAAACACAGAAACATGGAGAAAATGACAACAACAAACGTTTGTATCACTCACTGTGGAAAATAAAGTACCAACAATTTTCTGACCTTACGTGCGCTGAAGGTCTGGTAGCTTGTGAAAATGTTTTTATCGTCTCTAACGCTGTCATCCTTCCTGTAGTGTTATAATCCCGCCCACTAGCAGCGGCCACACTTTATCAGTTCACTAATGCACTGTGAACGTACATAGCATTTAGCATAGCATAGAGCTGGCTTTTTACGTAAATGGTTTTCATCTTGGGGAACTGACTGCACATGTGCAAAAACATAAAAACACAGGCTAGGGCCAGAGGCAGAGCAGCAATGTGCTTTTAGGAGAGGGCGTGGCTTCCTCTTGGCTCCACCTCCTACCTTACAGTGGAGTGAGACTGTGCAGCGTCTCTGCCGTACCAGGAAATAACAATGTTTAGTCATTTAGGCTATGAAAAGCACAAAATGCTGACACTTTCAAACTTATAGGTACTGTTGGCTATCGTAAATTGAAAAATTAATTATAATATAATTATAATTCAAACAAATAATCTAAATATCAATTCACCCTTGGGTAGGCACTGCCTACCCTGACTGCACGTCAATGATGTGTACATATAAAGTAGGACACCTCAGTAAGAACAATGTTTCTTCTCCTCCATGTTTTCAGACACTGTGGAGGAACTTCTTCCAAATGACTTTGAAGATACGTTGGACTTCATCAAAGTAACTATTAGCAGACTACGTCGCTCCTCCTCTGCTGCCATGCTTTTATCCACCACCTCCTTTTTAACTTCTCCCAAAGAAAGGTTGGACAACAGGACTCGACACAGACGGGAGAGGAACAAGGGGGGAACAGTGGAGGGTTCTAGAAGAGGAAGAGGAGGAGGAGGTGTACAAGGACTAGACCCCCACAGGAGGAACAGAGGGGGAGGACGGGGACAAGGATGTGTTCTCAGACAAATACACCTCAACGTATCAGACCTGGGCCTCGGGTACCGCTCCGGTGAGGAGATGATATTCAGGTACTGCTCTGGACCCTGTCGGAGGTCTCAGACCAACTATGACAAAATCCTTTATAACCTCCTTTATAACAGAAAACTTCCAAAAGAGGACACGCCCTCTCAGATCTGCTGCCGACCAATAGCCTTTGACGATAATCTCTCTTTCCTGGATGATAACCTCATTTACCACACAGTGAAAAAACACTCCGCCAGGAAATGTGGCTGTGTGTGAAGAGTTTATTAAACCTGTGTGTAACGTCTGCTTTTACAATTTTTGGGAAGTACCATGAGATTTTTGTTTGGTTGTTTTTTTTTTACTTTTTGGAAAGTGGACGTTAGCGACTGGAATATATTTACCAACAGATGAATGGATCTAATCTGAGAATTCACCACCAAAGAAAAGTAAATCGAACTTATTTTGCAGAATTTGTTGATTTAAAAAACTGGGTAAGTCAGACATAGGCAACTGTCGGCCCGGGGGCCACATGTGGCCCTCAGTCTAATTATTTTACAGCCCCCAAAACAAATCCCCAAAAAGTTTAATTCAAGAAGTTGGAAGGAATGTGAAGGCCAACATAATACACAAAATACACAATAATGAATTCCAAAAATACACAAAATGACAACAAAGACATACACAACAACAACTTAAACAAAATGACTACAAAAACAACAAAATATTGGAGAATAGCTCCAAAGACACACAAACTGTTCACAAAATTATAGGAAAATACAGAAAACAGCAAAAATACAGAAAGTGACCTAAAGAATGCACAAAATTACACTAAGAACACACAAAAAAAAAACACACATCACATGACTCCAAAAACTGACAAAACATCAAAACCACAAACAAAGGAAACAAAGACAAAACCCTTTTTCCCCTGTATTGATGCTTTAATTGGTCATTATTCTAAATGCTGACATGAATATTGATCATGTGACCCTCAGATCAGATACAATCACATGCTTGTGGCCCCCGCTGTGATAGAGTTGCCCATCACTGATACAGTAAGTGATTGGGTAGAATCAGATTGTCCTTTGTGTTAAAAGTTATAAAAAGCTTAAATCTAACTTACATACAGTACTGAGACCTTATCATGTATTAACTTATTGATATTTATTTAGCTTTCCTGAGAAATGTAATCATATTTATTAGTGTTGTGGTATATAAGCCCAATGTTTAAAACAACAATGGTTTATTTTCATACTAAAAGCTGCAAAGACAAAGTTGTAATGAACAAATACACAGAGTCGCATGTGTGACGTGTCTTATTCATTTTCTATAGACAAGATTTTAATGCTGCTCATCCACGTGTTAATATTTGTAAAAGTTCTGCATTAAAATTCCACACAAGAGCAATAATATGGTGGAAATCAGAGACATCAGAAATATTAAAAAGGAGGTGACGATGTGGCGTGTTTGTCTCCATTTGTTTTCCTAACTATTAAAATGTAATCTCTTCACGATATACGCACATTTTTTGGTCCTCTGAATGAGGCTAAAGGATGTATATCACTGTAGCAAAAACATTATAAAGTGATTTTTTTCATAATACTGCCCCTTTAAATGCCAAAGATGAAGCACAGAAAGTGTCGGTGTCTGGAAGCATTTTCATAAACATCTACTCTGGAGCCCGTTTTTAAAAAGTTCTATTTTCAAGCACCAAAAATCTGTAAACGCAAAAAAACCTTTGCTTTTTCACGTGTCAACGTTGTGTAAACAGGGCCTTAAGCAGAAAGTCATAAATGACACCTTCATCAGGTACAGTAAGTTTGTCTGGCAACAGAAAAAAAGGGTCATTAGTTGGATGAGTCCTCTTCTCTTTTGTTCAGGGTGTCCACAGAGCTTGTAAAGAAGGATTATGTTCCTACAGAGTGTAAGACGACACAAGTGTGAGTGTCTAATGAAGGAAGAAACAATTACCAGCAGAACAATGTAAGTGGACACCTTAAGGTTCCTCTGAGAACCTGAGAGGGTAACTGAGAGCTAGAACCTAAAATTAGATTCCTTCATTCTTTCTATCATGTGGCGTCCACATGGACATCTTAAAACACTGAACGATTTCCATTCATTGTTTTCTCATCACATGTCATCCATTTGCACAATGTTTCATATCAGATTCCAGAAGAACAAGTGATTAAATTCATCACAACAATCAGAAAAACTGAAAAAATACATCATCACTGAATTAAAACAAAAAGATCAGGATTAAAGAAAAATGCAGAACTTCAAACATTAATAAAAAAACAGACCCTGAGCAAGATTTGGATTTAACTTCTACGTCTCAGATTAAACATTGATGTTTGCTTGTTCACTTTCACCATAAAACTGTTATTTCTGCTGATCTTTCCTAAAATCTGACAAACTGTAAAACACAAAAATAGTTCTGATGTTTAGTTCTTCTAAAGAAAGTTTTTACCTAATAAATTCACTTGGATTAAAGACTTTTTCCACTGTTGAGTCACACATTGTATAAAATGACAGAAAAATACACAAAACAAGAACACATTTAAAAAAATACAAAGAATTACAACATTGCAGAAAAATACAACAAAAGACAAGAGAGAAACACAGAAAATATTCCAAAAACACACAAAACCAATATAAAAAACAAAACGAAAGCAGTAATACACACAATTACTCAAAAAAGTGTACAAAATTACAGAAAATGACTAAAGTACACAAAAAGACAAGAAAAACACAAAATGACTGCAAACCCACAACAAACAAGCAAAACTACAACAGAAATATAAAATAAATAAAAATTACTCAAAATAACAGCACAAATGCACAATATGACTTCAAAAAAACACATTTTACAGTAAAAATACACAAAAGGACAGAACAGCTCAAAATGCGTCACAAATAGTAAGACAAACATTCAAAGAATGACAGAAAACAACTATAAAAACTTTGTTCTTTCCTGTATTAATGCTCAGATCTCTCATTATTCTAAATATTGATATGAATGTTGATCATGTGACCCTCTGATCAAGCACACACATTGCCTATACCTCTGGTGTAGGAAAACTTAAAGTATTCATAGGACAAAAACAAGAATAAGGATTAGTAAAACAGTCTAATCAACCTTATCAACCCTGTGTAAGGAACAGAACATTTTACACATTTAAAAAAGTCACCCATCCCCCCTAGAAAACACTCTTTTATTACAGGTCATTCATGTGGAAAACTAACAAAATATGTCTTAGGATTGTAAAAGGTGGCTGGGGATACTTTCTCCACACAAACACCCACTAAATCTATCAAAATGATAAAATAACTAAAAACTGACCAAAATCAAGGAGAGGTGGGAGTCATTTTAAAATAGTTTTTGTGTCAAACTCAAGGCCTGGGGGCCAAATCTGGCCTTTCAGAACATCTGATTCGGCTCGCAGGAGAACGTGAAAATGACAGAACACATGAATCATTGTGTACATTACGAAATCATTTACAAAAAAATGTAATTATTACACAAAATCTCCTTAAATTAAATAAAATTTGTTTTAAAACATTTTTTTAAAAAGGATATTTAAGTATCCATCACTTATTGTTGGAATATTGTTGATGTCTCCTAATGTTTAAGTACAAGTGCAAACTTAGACACATTGTTTGTTTTCCCGCCTAAAGCCTGTGACCCACTAGTGATCAAACTAGTCCGTATTTGGCCCTTGAACTAAAGCGAGTTTGACAAATAAGGAGTAGGTGAAATAAAGATACTTTTGGCACCCAATGAGGGCGTTTTATTTTCCCCCTCACACAAGAAACAAACAAAAATCAACAGAACCAACGTTGTCCCTTTTTTGTTGGAGTCAAACACAAATAGCGCTGGCGTTGACCCTCACACACCCATAGCCCCCACTCCCACTGAGCATCATCCTGCTCCCTATAATATAACCTCCAGTCCTGCTCTCAGCTGAGCCACGGTTCATTAAACCAGCACCGGAAATTTATATTCAGCTTCTTCAAAATACTGCTGACTGTGGAAAAAGAATGGTTTTCATTTTTATTCTTTAAAAAAATCATGTATTTTTATAAAACATTTACTCATCCTTTCTTTTTTACTCTCAGTCCTAATCAGCTGTATAGTTAGTAAAAAATAATGACCAAAAGTATCAGGAATAAACAAAGTAATTAATGAATGAACCCATTGTAGAACGAGGTCGTACAAGAACTAAAGGAAACACAATCCACGACATGTTGTTGTTAAAGTAATGTTTTTGTCACATGGTTAATTATTCAACAGTAATCTGAGCATCCAACGCTCCATCCATCCCATCCATCCATCACACCTGCAGCACATACAGTAAGTGGAGTGGATACTTTTTTTTATTACTTATTACTTTTTCACTCATGTAAGAATGTCTGTTAATATTTGTCCAATGTGTGTCACTATTGTGATGCTATTTGTTGCTCTTTGAATAAATAAAGCCAATATTTTGAATTTGCAGACTAGAAATATAGATCTTGATGTACGCTGCTTAGAATAAGAATCAAGAACATCATTTACAAAGTTATGTAAAAGCATCCTTTCATTCCTATTGTGTTTTTAACTAATAATTATAGAAACTACATACAGTAAACTGGAAAAAGCAACGTTGCAGCAGGTCTAAAGTGGACGTACCACCAGACACTGAGTATTGATATAAAACATGGTTCTCAATGGGATGCTAAAAAAATCTGTTTTTTCCAACCAACGTGTTGCACAAGTATTCCCTGTTTTTTCAGCTGATAACTGGTACTCATCCTTAACATGAAAAATCATAATAAATAATAATAATTTTAATGTATAGAAGTGTCTGTTTTTTCTGAAATCTTTTTTCTTTTTTTTGGTTTGTTTTTTGGGCTATTTTTTTACCTGGCGCTCCCGTGTCACGTACGGGGTAATGGGCCCCATTTATACAGTATATTGATATGTGCCAATGATTCTGTACCAACAACTGTCGTAACATTTGACTCGCAAAAAAATGAGAAATCAACTTATATATTTTTTTTAAATCTGTCGCCTAATGAACTAATAATGCCCAACCCTCAGACCTCCAACCCTCAGACCTCCAACCCTCAGACCTCCAACCCTCAGACCTCCAACCCTCAGACCTCTGTTTCCCCTGAGCTTAATGCAGCTGAAATGGATCCTAAGGCAGAAAATGACTCACAGAGCGACACCAGAGAGCCAACAGTTCAAAGTTGTGACTCAGAGTCTTTTTTAACCCTTCTATAACCCTTCATATTCTAGCATGACTTTCCTGTGACCCGTCAAAGTGTCTTTAGTTAATATCCTCTGAGCTGGTCTGAGTGTGGGAGACATGGGAACATGATCCATCTGGTTCACTACCTCCCTATGGGCTCACACTAGTCAGTCAGAACAGATCAAACTATACTTGTAACTTAAACTTATAGTACAAATACAGATCATACATTGATTATTCTATCCTACCTGTGTCTAACTTAGTGATTTACAGCAAGTCTATCCCTCCATGTTAAAGTGTATTTCACATATTAAAGCACATGTATCCAGTGTTGTATCATATATCATGTAGAACATCATCAATAATAACACTGCTTAATTTGAGCTACTTTACTCTCTCATTCTTTAAGTAAGTCTTCAAGGTGCAGCTATTTCAGTTCAGTTATTTACTTGCTTGTTAATGTGAAATATTTTTATCAAAATAAGAGAAAATGTCAAAAGTAATTTTGCTCACGTTTTCTCCTTTATATAAAGTGTCTTTGTGGGTATGGTGAAGACCACTATGCAAGTGTTAGAAAGTATTCTGATAATAATATAACATCATGTAAATATTAATTACTTGGTATAACAAATTAAAAAATAAACGCCATATAAGGGGGCGCCAAAGACGCTAGGGCTGGTACTGGATGTGTTGTATACGTTTTCATATAAATGGTCCCAAACCTTTGAGACTTTAGGTTGGTTCTTCTTCACAATGTAAATGAAGTGACACTGCCCCCAGCAGTTCATGTATGGTACTGCAGCAAAAATAAAGCAGAAAGCCTGATTTAATCATGAATTTACAACACGTCGACGCAAATTTTTGGAGTCAACATTATCAATTATGTAAATAATAATTCTTGTATTATTGTAATTGTTACACACATCGTGGTTGGCTCAGACCTCGAGACAGTCTAAATATTTGTATTTTTTCTTTTGCCTATGGGCTGATGTTTGTGACACTAGAAACTGAATTTGAATAGTTGGTGTTGAATTTGAAAGTAACAACTTGAAATTGAATTTACTGTTTTGAATCTGAATGAGAAACTTCAAATTCCCTTTTACGCACTCAACGGCCGTAAAAGGGTTTGTGTCGACGTAAACAGGAGTTCCATGAATCAGTGATTGATTGCTCAACCTCGCGGACAGGAAGTGTGTCTGTGTGTAGTGAAATCTTTTTTTGTGCAGTGAATCTGAATTTGAGAAGCAGAAATATTGAATTTTTGGAATGTATTAAGATTCATTTTTTCAACCGGAAAAAATACAATATTTTGTTACTAATTTTACTAATTCAGTTTAAATAATCGCAGCCTCTATTTGTTCTTTTCTAGCTGGAGTAAACCATGCAAGTAAACCTGGGGAGAACATGCAAACTGAAAATGAGTGTGTGTGTGTGTGTGCGTGCGTGTGTGCGTGCGTGCGTGCGTGTGTGTGTGTTCAGATGTTTTCCAGCTGTATATCCCTACAGGACCTTTTTCTGCGTATTAAACCTGTTGTGTATCCTCCATCCAGTGGATCCTGTGAATAAATTAGTCTGACACCCCAGAATAACACGGAGGAGCTGTTTTGTTTCATGGCTGAGATGAATTCTGAGCCAGTGGAGATGGAAACGAACTGCTGCACTCACTCATTCATCCTACTTTTAATGAAACGTACTCTGATTACGTCTCTTCATACTGAGTCTGACACTCAGAGACGTGTCAATGAGAGGAGGAAGCTGCTATAATGTCAACACAGCACGATCATCACAGAGAGAACATAGGCCTCGCTCTGCTGCAGTGGAGTCATGTGACTCCTGATGTCATCACATGACACATCTGTGATGGTAAAACTGACTCAGAACATATGAACTGAACTCATTGAGTCTCAGAGCATTTGTAAAAACTGTAAAACCTTCATATCAAAACTCTGAATAGTTCCTTTATTGTACAGTCAGTGAGTATAAGTGGATATAGTTTACGTTAACATTATTCTTGGCTGGAGGCCAGTTAGAGCCTGATATGTAACAATGACCCATAATGTGATTAAAAAAATTATATATATATATATATATCAAAGACATTGGTTTTTGAGTGCAGGAGGCAGGTGAGAAAGTCTAAGGGTATATGTTCTATTACAGTCCTGTGCCATCCCACAACTGAGGGGGCTTTATTGGAAATTCAGTGAAGCAAAATATTTTTCCTGGCACAAAATGTTAGAACATTATACAGTTTTTTCTGGTAGACATCAGTCACATGGCCACTGGGAAGACCCAGGAGGGGAGACCGGGTCAAAATCAAGCTTCATTTTCAGGACTTTCTGAATCTCAAATAAAACATCAGTTTCAAAATGTTTGTATTTTAGCACAAGACCAGAAACAGTGACTAAGATCACATACTGTATCTCTGTCTTACATTTAAGGCAAAAAGAGGTGGTTTGGAGCAACATGTGCTCTGTGTAATATTGTCTGGTTACATCTTCCTTGCATTATCCCAAATATCCTCCCACATCGCCCCAGTTATCACTCTCTCTCTCCCAGGTAGATCCCAACATTTGAGCAGACCCTCAGACTATTGTAGAAGGAACTAATGGAGGCGTCCCCAACAGTGAGAAGTACCTTTTTCTCCATTACTGCAACCGTCATATCAGTGAGCAAAGAGGTATCTTTCACAATAAAGTCTCAGATCTAGAAATACCAGAAAATATCTCTTCTTGATATGTCGTATTTTTCCACAACCTGATTAAAAGACATGAGGACACCACCGTCAAAAAGATCCCTCAGGGTAGGAATTCCCTCTGTCCAGTGTTTGAAAGCTGTGTTGAACATCCCTGGTAAAAAACGTGAATGCCAGTGATTGTGGTAAAGACCGAGGTAAGCCCCGACCTCCCTTCCACATGCTGTGTGATCCTCCATGCTCTAACAGTGTTAACTGTAACTGGGTTGCTCCGCTGCTCTTTGATAGACTTCATTTGGGCACTAAGTTGGTATTTTTTACTATCAGTAGGTCCAGACCACCCATAGCACTTGGCAAATGCAACACTGACAATCTGATCCAGGGTCTACGCTTTCCCCAAATAAAAGAACTAAACCAACCATTCAGTTTCTTAATTGTTTTATGATTAAATAACATGGGGATCATTTGAATTGAGGAGAGCAGACGCAGAAGGACATTCATTTTCAAAAGTGAGATTCGGCCCAGCCATGATGTAGGAAGATTAGTCCATCTCTCCATATTCTGTCTGATTTTGTCAATGAGTGGGTTATAGTTCGCGTTAAACATCTGATTGAATTTTGGTGTGATGTATATACCTAAGTAGGTAAATCCTGCGGGGGACCACTTCAATGGGAACAGATTGGGGCTATCAGGCTGCTGTTGCAAGTTACCCCGAGGTATCGCCTCAGATTTGGAAACATTTATTTCATAACCAGAAAAGGCAGAAAACTAGTCTATACGTGAGGGACTGATACAGAAGGGTTTTGGATAAAAAATAAAACATTGTCTGCATATAACGTAATTTTGTGTGATTTCCTGCTAACATCCAATCCGATTATTAAGGGGTCTCGCCTAATAGCCTCCGCTAGCGGTTCAATTGCTATAGCAAACAGGAGAGGAGACAAAGGGCAGCCCTGATTAATAATCAATAAAACTCTAAATGTAATAACTGACCAATAATGTAACAAAAGAGCTGAGCACAAAATGTAATCAAACTGTACTGTAACTACATTGTTACATTATGGAACATTATGAGACAGCTGCCTCCGCTAACCGCTCTCCTTGCTTTAGCCTTTAGCTAGGGCTCAGGGAAGGTCAGGGAGGAGTGCTCTCCTTACCTCCGGCTTTCTACGTAAGCTCATGGAAAGGGCAAGGAGGTCCCGGAACAGACCCATACGCCAAATATACGATTGCATGCATATCCATGTAAAGCGCTCAAATACAAATCCTAATGCACATTTATTGTAAATATATTATTTATTGTGACTAAAGCGGTCCTGACCGAAATTACGTTTTTAGCAAAGTCTCTTCAAAGTCCTGAAAGACATTACAACACCATGTTTATGAGATAAACGATAGTCTGTTTGTTATTAAACCAAACTTTGATGTATAGTTAAACACATGCTTTGATAAATTGAAGATTGTTTATTTTTTCACAAATCCTGCCTTATGCTGCTTTAAAACTGAAAATTATAATACATTTTGTATTTATTGATAGGTCTACAGTAGTTGAAAAGATCTGATGCAAAAAAGCACACTTTTATGAAACAGACCATTTGTGTACATGAAGTGTACACAAACGTGTGTAAACTTAAAGGGTTAACGTCATTTAGTGAAATAGTCCTGATGACTAAATTGTGATGCCTGTGTCTTTTCTCTTGTTTCATATGCAATTGATGACAGAGTTTTATAATCAGGGCTGCTGTATCATTTTATCTACAATGTAAATTAATCATCTTTAAATAATGTTGTTTTTTAGCAAGACACTTACTTTTTCATGTTTTCATTTCCAGCTTCTTCTTCTTATTTCCACATCTGTATAAAGGATTATTCCAGTGGCAGATGCAGGTGTCCGAACGTTAGCACCCATGAGCTCTACTGTGTCCTCCTGTCTCAGCAATGACTGATTATCTGCTGAAAGCTCAGTGGAACATGAAGAAGTAACAACATGTACCTACTGCAGGTCAGAGGGATCAGGGACGGACGAAACCTCTGCTTTGTTTTGTACTTTTGGGGAATTTTTATGGCTCTTTGGTTGCACACTTCACACATCAGCCCATAACCTGTGATTGACCACGTAAAGGGTGACTCCTGAGAGACACTCAAACATCTCCACCAGAGTCAAACTTAGCCCTCAGGGAGGTCATGATGACTTTCCACAGTTTATTAACAATTCATGTGCCTTTAATGCAGTGATCCAACGCACACACAAAAAAAGGGGTTAGAAAGGTCACGAACTACATGAAACACAAGAATACTCACACAGGAAGAAACTACTGGTACGAGAAGAAGAAGAAGAAGAAGAAGAAGAAGAAGAAGAAGAAGAAGAAGAAGAAGAAGAAGAAGAAGAAGAAGAAGAAGAAGAAGAAGAAGAAGAAGAAGAAAAACATGTTTATGGAGAAGGAAGCACAACATTTCTTGCCAACAGTCACACACACACACACACACACACACACACACACACACTCATTTCTCATCCTGTGTAAATCCTCCGGTGGTCCAAAGATACACAAATGATGACATTCATTTTTCTCTTTTATGCAAAGATGGTTATAATAAAATGACTTCTATGGACACCACCTGTGCATACGGGTTCTGAATGAAGTCACTTTAGCTGTTAACACATGGCACCAACCTTTTAAGCTCTTTTAAACATCCTGCAATCACACACACACACACACACACACACACACACACACACACACACACTAAATCAGACATAGGTCTAATATGTGCAAACCCCAAAACAAATCCTCAAACATTATATTTCTAGAAGTTGGAAGGAATACTGTATAAAGCCCAACATAATACACAAAATAACTCCCAAAACACACAAATCGACAGCAAATTGCACAAAGTACACAAAAAATTCTGAAAATACACATAATGACAAGGACAGACACAACAACCACTTAAACAAAGTGACTAGAAAAACAACAACACATTACAGAAGAGATACAAAGACACACAAACGGTAATTTACACAAAATAACAGGAAAATACAGAAAACAACAAAAATACAGAAAGTGACCCCAAAAATGCACATACTGACAACATAAATGCAGAAAATGACAGAAAAATACACAAAATTACAATAAGAACACAAAAAATAACAAAAAAGCACAAAGTGGCTAAAAACTGACAAAACAACAAAACCACAAAAATGAAAACACCTTTTCTCCCTGTATTAATGCTCAGATCAGTCATCTATCTATAAAAGCAAGGAATCTCTGTCTGTCTGTGTGTGTGTGTCTGTGAATCAGGCTCAGATTGAGCTGAGACTTTCAACATGGCTGCTGCTTGGTTCAAGGGTGTGCAACGTTTGATTTGTTTGAACTGCAATGACACCATTCATGAAGTATTTCATAAAATTGCCTAAAATGCAGCTTTGCAGAACAGCTCAGTGTTTGACAGGTAGTCATGATAACTCAGGATAAGTTGAAAGCTGTGTAGATAATACACGTGTACATGTACACAAACACCTACATCTGTATATATTCATACATGCATGGACAGACTGTCTATATAGATAGTATACAGTAGATAGTCTGCCCATACATCTATGAATACAGACTTCCTACAGACACTGCACTAGTTATAATGCTGTCATAAATGTTAATAGTATGGTCCTTGGATCAGATACAATCATAATTTTTGTGGCCCCCGCTGTGATAGTCGCCCATCCCTGCACTAGATCTATGCTACAAATGTATAATAATCCATTCCATCTCTGTGGAGTCCTTCAACATCACCTTTTAAAGAAGAAAGCAATAAACACTTGTGTATCTTATTTAAACTTAGGTTAAAGGCAGATTTTCTATCGTTTGTCCCTCATTAAAACAAGGTTCGATTAAATTAATCTTTTTCCTGATCAGCCAATCATCACAGTGCACACAAGCTGCAGAGCTACTGTATGTGCTGCTCTCTGGTGTCTTCAATAGAAAACAACATTAAGTAATACGACTCAATTCATGTCATCACACTTTAGTCTGAAAAAAGATCAGAATTTTTTTACCAATTGTTTCTTAAATATTCAATAGTCACACTAAGTTTTTTTTTGTTTGATCGTATTATGAAATATGGACAATTTAGTGGGGGGGGGTTATTTTCATAGGTTCTTATTTTTCTTCCATTTTCAGCTTCTAATATCTCATAATCTACAGCACATAGGAAACTGAAATTTTGCATATTTATTACTACGCAGAAGTAAAAAAAAAACTTCAAAAAAAATATCAACGCAATCAGCAGATGCCTCTGAGGAAAACTGGCAGTTTTTAGTGGAAACATGTCAGGAGATCAAAGTGGATTTCCTGAGGAACAGTTTTTCTGAATGAATAAAACTTTATCATAATATAAAAACAAAGAATCTTGCTGAGGTTAAGCTTTATTGAATACACTGAAAATACAGTTTATTTATTAACTTAAATGAACACAGACATTGAAATATGAAAAGTGGAAATACTATAAAACACAGAGTTAAAAAGACAAACTTCAAACAGGGAACAATAACGGTTCAACTAAACATTTTTTTTTTTTTTTGGAGAACGAAAGAACGTACAAACATTTCTGTTGTCCCTGTAAAGATCTTTTTTTACTTTATTTTTTTACATATTGTTTGCTTTGGACATGAAGTTCTTCACTGTTTCCTGCATCTTTTGTAGAGAAGCTTTGTCCTCTTCCACAGCCTTGGAGCAAATCCTCTGGATTCGACTGTGAAGATCCTCAAGACACTTCTGTTATAAACATGAACCACAACATACATCAATAAACACCACGTTAGAACCCAAACTTAAATATTAAACAACAAACAAACCACATCAGGTACTATAGTTCAGGGTTTATCAACCACTGTGCCGTGGAAATAGTGATTCATTGGCCGGCTGATTTAATCGACCCATTTTTGCGTGTTTTACGTGTATCGGCATCAGCCAATGCGCACTGCTGCGTTTGTCAATTATGAATACGACCTAAACCACAGCCTCACCAGTTTAAACATTTGCTATTTGTTTTTCCCTAATAATCAGACTCATTACAAGCAAAAAAAACTTCCTGAAATCATCAATAGCTTCATTGTCTGGTTGTAGTTTCTTGAAGATTTCCTTTTAAAACTGACGGAAAAAACAGAATGAAAATCCTGAAATGGGAATGGCGACCTCCTTATTATTTCTAAAGTTATTTTTTATTGTTTTTTTTAAACAAAATGAAGCAGAAACTGCATGGGTGGAAATGAGCTGCTTTTCTAGTTCTTACTGTGATTCCTGACAAACAGAAGTGTTACCTCTGTGATGGACAGGTGATTGGCAGCGGTGGTAAACACAGAAGCCAGGTTGTTTGCTACTGTTCTCCGTTCCTCATTGGTCTCCTGCAGCACCAGGTGGTACCTACACGTTAAAAATAAAACACATGACCAACATGAGAGCAAAGCATTAAAACTAACTTATTGACTAAAGCCGAGAGACAAAGGAGCAGAAGTGAAAGTAATGGATTACAAGTACTCACGTTACTGTTGCTTTTATGGGTGCTTCTGAGTATATTTCTAAATCAGTAATTTTACTTGTACTTAAGTATGTTTTAAAAGAAGTCATTTGCTACATTTCTACACCCAACCTTTACTGAGTAAATTATTATTCTATTTTTTTTATTTTTTTTGTTTCATGGTGTCTCCATAAAATTAGTTCAGGCAGGCACAAAAGTCAAGCTAGCCCCACCCCTTCATCTGTCAGTAGCTGTTAACAACTGACAGCATCCATCCCCTAATCAGTTAATCATCCAGCTGATCATGTTCTAGTTGGTCTCAGCGTTGCATTTAAAACACGGCAACACGCCTACTTCCGCACACCTTTGTATGCAAACGCCTCGCAACCCACCCCCACCAAAGCTCCTCCTCTTCTGTCTAATTAAACTGTCTTTTGTTGCCATCTAAATATCTGGGCTACTGTTCCAGGGGGTCCTGCTGACCGCTCTCTCTGCTTATGCCTCTCCTTGTAGCTCATGGAAAAGCAAATGGGAGCTGCAGAAAAGTCATAATAATGACAGCGTAATGTCAGCCTTTATGAAGAAAACTTTAAGTAGCGTGCTACTTAATATATATATTTTTTCTTTATACAACATTTTATTTTAACTAGATTTAGATTTGAGAAATTGAAAGTAAAGAATAGAGTTGTTAAAGACTGTGTTGCATTTTATTTTGAAAAAGAAAAATTAACATATATAAAATATATTTTCAATCAGAAATGATTTTTAACACATTCCAGGTGACCCCTAGGTTGAAAACCACTGCTCTAAATGCACGTTTCAGTGTGACTTACTGTTGCTGTGCTGCCTTCAGCTGCTGCACAACCTCATCATAACCAAAGTTCACTTTCTTCTCCAGAAGTTTGCGGTGATTATCAGCAGACTCCATTTCTTCTGCCCAGTCCTGTTCTTCTCGCGCTAGCTCCTAGAAATAAAATTAAAAATAGAATGAAGTCTGGTGGAGGTCACAGAAACACTTCTGTGTGATGACGAAGGCTGTACCTGCATCTCAGAATCCAGACGTTCGTCCAACTTGCGGATCTGCTCTCTGAGCTGCTTCAGGTCGTTGGACTTATCCATGATGTTAGAGTTTACCTACACACACACGCACACAGCAGGGTTTAATCACTGAGTTTTGACTGTAGATACAACACAGAGGAAGCTTTATACACGCACACACACCTGTTCACACGACTCCTCCAGGCTGAGCTTCATGTTGGAGCAGCGACTGATCTCCTCCTCCACGTCACTGATCAGTTTCCTCAGCTTGATCTGACACACAGTGCACAAGTTTTTAATATCACGTGTGTCAAACCTGAGGCCCGGGGGCCAAATCCGACCCTTTCGAGCCTCCATTGTAGAGTAAGGGTTCAACGATTAGTCGGCATTGTAGATTATGTCATCAAGCTGTGGACAGAGCTGATCATTGTTTTTCATGAGGAGTGGCTCATTGCACCTTTGATACATCTTAGCTCAGAGTTGTATGTACGTTACGCCCTCAATGTAGCCAAGAACGGCCCTAAAAACCTTGTTCCACGGGGCCAACGATGCCTCCAAGTCTTTTGTCTTTGTTATTCTCTGGAGCGGTGTTAACGGGAGCGCCGCACTCTACCTGAAGCTGCCATACAAGTTACATCACGGACCGTGACCAGACCACACCCCCCCTAAAGTGAACCAGTCTAAGTTCCTCTGTCAGATTCACCCAAAGTAGCAACAATTATGAAGTGGAAACTGGACTAAAGCTAACTAAGCTAAGCTAACCCACCAACACAAAGACTGGGCTAAGAGCTAACACTAACAACTTCATATAAAAAGTTTATATTAAAGAGTAAAAAGACTATTGGAGTTATTTTTGTGCTTTTTTTCATTATAAATTAATTATTTACAATAACACTAATAGAGTGACCCACATGTATGTGTAAATGCTATTACTGAATTAGATTCTAGTGATGATATATTTATTGTAATTTGTGTTTGTAAGGAACCTGTTTACACTTAAAGTTGTAAATGCTTTTATTTATTTATTTTTTTAATTTATCGTAATTTTTATCGTTACCATGATAAACAGCAGACATTATTGGGATACATTCGACCATCCCTAGTCTGGGAGCATTTCACCCCCGACACAATAAAAAAAAAAGCATTAAAAGATTGTAGCAACATAGAACAAATAATTGTACGATTTATCATCCGATTAGTCAGAAAAACTAAATAACCACACAGTTTATTTGTTATTTAGATTTGGTTTTAAAATAGAAAAACCAAAGAACGAAGGGTACACGGATTGTAGTAGTAATCATTGTTATTGATACCAGAATTAATCATGAACTAGCGATAGAATGACTAAATGACGTACCTGGATCTGAGACTTCTGTTGAACCATGAGAGCGTTTCCAAATTCAAAAGGTCTGATTTCAAAATCGTGACCACATGCGTTCTCAGCGGACAGTGGGATCAGCTTCAGTTTACGAGCCAGTTTGTGATACTCCGTCAGCTTTAGCTCCGCCTACCATGGACAGCACAGCGTTAAAAAACATTAACTTATATTTATAGACAATATAGTGTAGGGATGAACATTTAGAAAAAGATAGCTAATAGTCATATGTCTATAGCATCTTATATTTAACCCTCCTATTATCCAAGGGGTCAATTTGGCCTCATTCAAAAATACAACAGTTGACTTTATTTCTTGTGACTTTTTTTGATTTTGATTAAGCATAAAATTATCATGATGACATTTTTTTTCAATGTGCTGAACACGTATTGCACGCATTGGTGTTCCTCTGGGGTCAATTTGATCAAACTCCTCACACACACACACACACACACACACACACACAAAAATAAAATAAAAAAAATCATGTCAAATAATTCTAAAGCCCAGATAACTAAATAGGAGGGTTGATTGAAACTTTATAGTGAATAACCTGAAATATGTTACAAAAAAGCAGATAAAAATAAGTAAATAAATATGCTTATAAGAGGAAAGAGAGGATTACCAACATAAATCATTATGGTTCATTCTGTGAGAGTCATGAATTACCAGATTAGAAAAGATTTGGACAAACGATTTTCCAGATACACCAACTCTAAAACTGAAAGTGTGACCTGATGGTGGCGCTGCAGGAAAGGTCAAAGGTCATATCATCACCACAACCAATAGGGTTTATACTCTAATGGTTATTGATGTTGTCAGTAAATTTGAG
The DNA here is from genome assembly GCF_900634775.1 of Gouania willdenowi. Taxonomy (NCBI): domain Eukaryota; kingdom Metazoa; phylum Chordata; class Actinopteri; order Blenniiformes; family Gobiesocidae; genus Gouania; species Gouania willdenowi. The sequence goes on along the minus strand of NW_021145244.1, from coordinate 8,486 downwards.
ACGATTTGGATGAAAACTATTAAAAATAAATGAATTCTAATTTAAAAGTTTGTCCTGATGGTGGCGCTAGAGAACAGGTCAAGGTTTCATTATCAAGGAATTATTTATGGATTCAACAAATAAACAACAAAAACGTGGTCAACAATTTTATGAATATCATTTTCTGGAGATAAATATCCCTGGGATCAATCTGTAAAATATGATATTTGATTATTGATTATAAAGTACCTTCTCCTTGACTTTAGCCAGAGCGATCTCTTCGTTCCACTTGTGTTGTTCAGCATCTTCATGAGACTTTGTGAGGCTGGAGATGGTTTGTTGGAGTTCTCTCTTCTCTCTGTTGATTCTCTCCACATCTGCAGGCGTGAACTTCTGGTTCTGCAGGAGATGCTGCAGCTCATCTCTCTCATGTTTTAGAGTTTCTAGAAGATTGACTAGAGAAGTCAAACGGCACAAGTAAAATACATTAAAGTACATTTAGGTAACATAATGTTATGGCTTATGATGCACCTATAATATCAGGTCATATTCATCATATTTAGATAAATATGTGGAGTAGAAACATGATGATGCTGCTGCTGCTTACGATTTGTCTCCAACTCATCTTTAAGTTCTGAGTCTCTGCTCTCCAGCTTTGCTTTAAATGAGTCCAAGCTGCTCCGATAGCTGTGGAGTTTCTGTAGATCTGCTTGAAGTTTGACTTTTTCCATCCTCGTAGTCATCAGACGGTCCTGTTCACAGCAAGAATGTGGTTTGGTGTCATTGACACATTTTCAATTTCACTTTTTGAATGAGGTTTTGTTCTTTTTTTAAGTGGACTCTACACCAGAAGTGGGCAACTTCTATCACAGCGGGGCCCACAAAAAGGGCCACATTATCAACATTTATGGCAGGATTCCGAGTATTAATACAGAAAATAACAAATAGTTTTTTTTAATCATAATTTGTGTGTTTTTCTGTCATTCTCTGTATGTTTGATGTTATATTGCTCGTTATAATTATTTTTTGTGCATTTCTGTTGTCTCTGTGTATTTTTCCTGTAAAGCGTACGTTTTTTGTCATATTGAGTATTTATGCTGTCATTTTGCATTTTTTGGAGTAATTTTTGTGTATTTCTGTTGTCGTTTTGCTTGTTTGTTCGTACTGTGTGGGTTTGCGGAGTCATTTTCTGTGTTTTTCTTGTCTTTTTGTGAACTTTTGTTGTCATTTTCTGTGATTGTGCATATTTATTTTAGTCATTTTCAGTATTTTTCCTGTAAAATGTATGTTTTTTGAAATCATATTGAGTATTTCTGTCATCACTTTGCATTATTTGGAGAAATGTTTGTGTATTTCTGTTGTTTTGCTTGCTTGTTAGTACTGTGGGTTTACAGAGTAATTTTTTTGTGTTTTTCTTGTATTTTTGTGTACCCAGGTTGTGATTTTCTGTCATTTGAATATTTTTTTGGAGTAATTTTGAGTATTTTCCCTGAAAAATTTATGTTTTTGGAGTCAGTATTTACTGTATGTTGTCATTTTGCATTTTTTGGAGTAATTTTTGTGAATTTCTATTGTCGTTTTGCTTGTTTTTTAGCACTGGGTTTGTGGAGTAATTTTGTGTTTTTCTTGTCATTTTGTGTATTTTTGTTGTTGTATTGTGTTATTTGGAGTAATTGTGTGCATTACTGTTGTCGTTTGGTTCCTGTGTTTATTGGTTTTCTCTATTTTTGGAGTATTTTCACTGTATTTTCCTGCAATGTTGTAACTCTCTGTATTTTTTTATGTATTCTTGCTTTTGTTTTGTGTATTTCTCTGTCATTTTGTACATTTACTTTGGGGGCCATATAAAATTAGATCGAGACCCGCCAGTTGCCCATGACTGATTTTTTTCAGGAGTTTAAAAGTCTTACAGTTTTATTGTCTTTCTCCAGTCTTTCCACCTCATCGCTGAGAATCCTGTATTTTTCCTCCATTGAGGCCAACAGGGCGTCGTCAACATTGTAGAGTTTCTCTGTGAGGACGTTCATCATACTTCAGTTAGCAAAATACTGGATTTAAAACATAGACATATGTTATTGTTATGATTATTGAGAACTGACTGACTTACTTAGTCGAGTGAGGAAAGAATCGTCTTCATCCTCAAAGATGTCGTTGCCCTGCATGAACTTTGAATACGTCTCCGCCGTGTAATCCAGGAAAAGCTACAAAACAAAAGGTGAAAGTCTTTTTTTTAAACAATCTGTATTTATATCACACTTTCCATACTTTTATTTATTTAATCTTTAAACAAAGTTGACAGAAAACACTATCTTCTTATCAAAATCTACATGTTAAAAGTAAATGTAAAGCTCAATGTTAAATCTAAATTTTAAATGTAAATCTAGATATTAAATCTAAATCTAAGTGTTAATGTAAATCTAAATGTAAAATTTAAATTTACATGTTAAATCTAAATCTAAGTGTTAAATCTAAATGTTAAATCGGTCGTCAAGTGCAAAGCTAAATGTTCAGAAATTATACAAAGTAGGCGATCACAAAATTTAACATTTAGATTTACATTTAAAATTTAGATGCAACACTTACATTTAACATTTAGATTAATTTTTCATGTGGACACATTTTAACAATGATATAGAAAATGCTGTTTTACATGAATTTCTGTCTCAAATGAAAGAAAAATGAGCTAAATGTTTAATTTGTCAGCTATGAGAACGTGACCAAGCTTTTACACCCCATAGACACACACTGTATTAAAGTGCTAACACTGTTTAAAGACGTGACACACCTTGTTATATTCAGGCCCTTCTTCAATGTTGTCGCTGTCTCCACTGAAGTCACTGAAGAGCAGCTCCTGTTTCTGCAGACTCCAGTTAACCTGCCACACAAAACATACAAAAAACGTATATTTTTATTTTTTTATTAACGATCGCTTAAAGACTATGTTTGAAAAGTGGATGTAGTTTGTTTTGCTCACCTTGACAGCATCGATGAGCCACATTAGTGCACCCAGTGCCTGTGGCCATGTGTGAGGAGCTCCAACAGAATACATGGAAGACTTTGAAAGAATGAACGGATACCTTCAAAATAAAACACCACACACAAGAAGCATCATTAGCATTGTTTCTTAGACCTACAGAAAACATAATGTATTTGCGTGTAAAAATAGTATTATATATATATTTTATCTACAGTACCTTTAAGAGCCACTAAAGAGCCTTTTGAGTTATTTATTTTTAGCTTGCATAGAAACAGCTTGAAATGAAATTTTCTAAAAAAAAAAAAGCACATGCAAAACACAAATAACTCCATCAGTGTTTTTACTGCTGCTGAATCTTGTTTCATTTATCTTATGAGTTACATAAAGTTATGATTAATAAATAACTCTATGATTACTATAATTAAACCAGATCAAGCTGATGATTTAATCATTCAGAATATTTATGTGTAATAATCTCAATATTTACATTAGTCTAATGGGACAACTTTGTCTGTAAACATGTGAAATATAATAAAAAACATTGCGTTTCACAAGTTTGAATGGATTAATTAGAGACATTAATATTATGCTAACATTTATTTCACACAATGTGTGACATGTTTAGCTTTTATTCTTCCATACAAGTGTTAAATCTGACCATAAATAGATCAGTGGCTCTTTGTGGTTTTATGACAGTAAGACTTGTTCTTTTTATTTGGTCTATTATTCCTTATATGGAGTGGTTAGCATTAGCTTCTAGCCCAGTCTGTGTGTCGGTGGGATAGCTTAGCATAGTTAGCTTTAGTTGAGTTTCCAGTTCATAATCGTTGCTACAGGTTCATCTCTGTCCCTGTGTTTGTGGAACTTTGGGTGGATCTGATGGAGGAACTTGAATCGGTTCCCTTTGTTTAATGGTTATCTGGTTTTAACCAAGTAGTGGTCCATGATATATCGCAGCTCCAGGTAGCCGTGACAAGCACCGTCGTCTGTGGGTGTGAGAACTGGGGGCGGGAGGAGTGGTGCACAACGTGGCCACGAAAGCTTCGCTGCGGAGCTCCCGTACACAGCGTTCCGCTACAGAGAAATTAAGTTGACAACAAACAGGGGCAGTGTTTGTTCTGTGGGACAAGATTTTTATGGGCATTCTTGGCTAAATTGAGGGACAAATGGCCCGTGGGCCTCGCTAATTTCCAACATGGGAATTTATTGTTTATATCGTGGGATGACATAATTTTAGCGGTGAGAATATTTTTGACGATATATCATAAACAATAAAATATCGCCCATTCCTAAATGGGACTACTTTACAATACAGATTTAAAATCACGTGATTGATGATGTCACATGGCCCCACTGTCTGTAAACATCCCATTGTTTTCTATTAAACATTCAGCCTAATTTTTTAGATCATTAGCAGCTTTTTCAGTCAAAATAACAACTTGTGTTGCTTTTAGTTGCTCTAAAAAATCAGGACAAGTTAAAGATGTCAATGTAAACTTCTTGTTTACCAAAAGTAAATCACGGACTCATGAAGGACTTCCATCCAAAAAGACTTCTATCCTCAGGGTTTGTGTGTCTTCAACAGTCAGTGATTTACTCACTAACTTCAGCCACCAGAGCATGTCAGCGCACTGTTTAAGGGAGAGTAAAGGTCCCTTAGGAGAGCTCTTCTGCTCTGCTTCATCATCTACTACCAAACAGCAGAGTTGGAACTATCGCCCCCTATAGTTATCAATTAATTTCAGGTCACAACTGTTTTTATCTTCTTTCTGTAAACAAAAGGTTTACATCAACATCTTTAACTTTTCCTGACGATTTAGAGCAGTGTTTCTCAAATGGGAGCAAGTGTACCCCTAGCACTACAGGGGTACTTGAGAGAGAGAGAGAGAGAGAGAGACGAGAGAGAGAGAGAGAGAGAGAGAGAGAGAGAGAGAGGAGAGAGGAGAGAGAGAGAGAGAGAGAGAGAGAGAGAGAGGAAAATAAACAAATAAAGTGTGTTGTTAGACATATATCTATATCTACTAATAAGTACATTTTAAAGATTTTAGGCCACATTTGTAAAAACAGTGGGGGATCCCTTTAAGTGTTTACCTCAGGGCTTTGAGAATAGCAGGAACCTCTTCCTCCACCTTTGACTTGGGCATCTCAAATGTTGGATCGAGCTGCCGATAAATAAACTCAAACATTTTGACAAACTCCTTGGTGGAGGGCGACTGCAGCATCTTTGAGGAGAACGGGCCTGGGAAGCCCTGCTCTGTCAGAAACTGAAGGAAAAAAAACACAGGATAGAATCTACGAGGCATACCAAGGATTCTCATAATATATACATTATGACAACATGAGCAATACAAACAAATCTGAATTCTTTAGTGGTACCTCATGCAGCTGCCTTATACATTGCTGAACAAAGGATTTATCATGCAGAGGTCTGGTGTCCTTGATCTTCTCGGAGCCTCCAAACCCAGACATGGTGCTGTTACGAGGCATACCAGCTCCACTCGTTCTGTTTTTAATAAATTGCATTAGATCATCAAAAGACACATTTCAAGTTGGCATTTCATTGCTGCAACAATGTAACATGTAGGCCTGGGCGATATATCAAGTGTCAAGATACTGTATATCGAGATTTCTGTTTTGGCAAAATTTAAAATTACAATATCACCTGTAATGAAATTTTTTTATTTTATAGCTTGTTTTCTATTAAAATTAGGGATATAACGATTCACTCAACTCCCGATACGATTCGATTCACGATACAATTCTCTCACGATTTATTTTACAAAATGGGACTGTAAACAAATAGAAAATATGGTACTATTTTCCTTTTATTTTTCATTGTCAAAATAATTCCTTGATAAACTATTCAAAACAATGCAATTTAACTAAAAATAAATCTTGAATGAAATAAATAAAGGAATAACACAAATGAAAATGAAGCCTATTAATTTAAACTCTGGTTCTATAATAAACAATGCAAAACTGCATAATAGTTCTTTTTCTTTTTAAAAGTGCAACTGAAAATGTATTTTGTGCCTTAACAATTGGACTTTAAAAAAAAAAAAAAAAAAAAACCCGTGATTGCACTAATTTACGTCATATTTGTTTGGACCAGCAGAGGGCGCTGGTAACACAGTGGTCGGTTGGCATGCAGATATCTTGCAGTGAAGACGAGAAGCTATGTTAGCAGACAGAGCTAATAGAAAAACGTGACTTTCACAGATATTCAAGTAATATTACAGATATTCTTTCAGTGCTAAAGGGGTAATGAATCATTTATTAACATATTTAAGAGTAGAAGGCAGCCAGAAAGAAAGTATTAGCAGACTCCGCCCGCCGCCTACACTTATGTAAAAAAGTACTGCGTTTCAATTTTCAGAAAATCGATATCAACCGTGATACCTATGAATCGATTTTGAACTGCCTTACGATTAATCGTTACATCCCTAATTAAAATACTCATTTAAGGAGTCGCTGCTTTTGCTTCTTCTCAAAACAGCATGAAAAGCTCAGTTAGATGATGACTGAGTGCATCCTAACCCAGACCTTCATCTAAACAAGCCACACTACAGAACTCACTCACACGTGCTGTCCCTTACAGGAAAAACAAAAAAGCCAAAAGTGGCACATATTGTGCAGCTGTGTGTTAATAAATCAGTAAATTTAACCCAGAATTGCTGTTCTGGTACGACTTTGAGTTAAAAAAAAAAAAAAAGACATTTTTTTCAAATATTGCCTTTTTGAGAAAAAATAGCAACAAGCACCTTAAAAAACTTTTTTTCGAGCCGATGGCCACAATATGATGATTGTTGTCATGGTGAATTGGCCCTCGTCAGCTTTCCGTAGATTTGACTTCATTAGCAGACCTTTGGCTTTTATCACAATATTGTATTTTGAGGTAATTTTTGAAAATTCGACTTCATATTTCGACTTTATTCTCAAATTTTCAGATTTAATCTCAACATTTCAACTTTAATTCCCATTGCCATCAAATTACTGAACCCCACTGTTTAACTCAATAACTGTAACTACTCTAATACCCCCCCACCACCACCACCAATCATATTCCTTTATTTGCACATTTGTTGTGTTTTTTTAATCATTATTTAATTTTTTTCTAATTTATGTCCATCCCACAGTCAAATTATTTTCTCTTCTCTCCCATAAATGACATACCTGGCACCAAAGAAGCTTGTTCTCTTTTCAGAGGTCACAGACGGTGGTTTTCCAATGCTGAGCTTTCCAAATGAAGGCTGTTTACTGTCGAAAGAAATAACAGCATTAAACTGTGTGATACGCTTCTTTACAGGGTCACAGTAAGTTTTACTCCATAAAAGTAGGTTTAAACTGCATCAAGAATAAAAATGTACAGGAAATGATTGTCTTACCGCCAACTATGAAGGGAGAAATGATTAAAAACTAGGGATGCACCGAAATGAAGCTTTGTATCTGGTTTCGCTGGAGATTTCTTTCTATAAAAAAGAGGGAGTTTTTTCTTCCCACTGTCGCTAAATGCTTGTTCATGTGGATCTTGTTGGGTTCTTTTTTTTTTTTTTTTTTTTTTTTTACTATGGACTTTATATTTTGTTCAGCACTTTGAGATGACTTTGTTGTATTTTGCACTATATAAATAAAGTTGAATTGAACTGAAGATGAATTGAATTGGCCGAATACCGAATATCGAAGTTGTTGAATTCTTGTTAAGTTTTTCACTATTTTTTTTAATAGTGCAGAAATAAATAGCCTCGAACATATTTTTAGACATGTTTTTTAAAGAAAGTAAATGTTTATTGAATATTATGACATTTTTTAAATATTCCAGTAGTCTTTGCTTTTCAAAAAAAAAAGCACAACAAAGTTTTTCATTTATATTAGTCCTTCAAATAAAACAAAACATGCATCCAAAAAAACAAAAGTGCATTAAAGCAGAGGTATGATGAAAAAAGAAAACACTATATAATGGTTCCGCTACAGTGATATTCATCCCTTTAGCCTCATTCAGAGGGATAAAGTTAAAAAAGTTATGTTTCCTCCCTCCCTTGTTATTCCACATTTTGTAAAGTCTGCTTTAAACAGGACAGTTGGATTTGGCCCACGTTGGTAGGTGACGTCACCTAACACGCCTCCTAGAATGTGAGCTCCTCCCTCTCCAACTATCTAACAGCTAAAATAACAATGCTGTTTAAAATACAATATATATTATACTTTATTATATTTTATTTTAAATACAAACTGCACTACTTTTTCTGCTGCTGATTGTGTTGGGAGTCACTGCTTGGAGCCACAGACCCATTGTTTACACACATCAGCTGTTAGCACTCCGTGCTAATGCTACACCAGCCTATGCAGCGAGACCCGGTGTAGTGTGAGGAGGAAATGATGGGGATGTGTGGTTCACAGCGCTAACAACGACGGAGAGTGGAAAGGAGAGAGTCTGGCTGTGTTTGTGTGGAAAGGAGGAGCTGCTGCTGTGCACTTGCAGCAACGCGCACACACTTTTCCAACTCAAAATCACTGCACGTGTTTGATTGCA
>NW_021145243.1:7500-25000 GCF_900634775.1 Gouania willdenowi | reverse complement strand
ATGACTGGCAGCCTTTCCAAAACAGCTGCCAACGTAATACGGACTTTGCAATAGGTCAGAAAGCTGCTAGCTCCAATCAGCAGCATGCCTGTTACTATAATTCCAATCATGTAGATGTCTCCTACATCTTCCAAGGAAAGAATCGACAGACACACAACTCGCCACTTATTCCAAGGGTTGAGCGCATATCCAGCCGCAAACGTAACACGCGGACAGGCGGGCTCACCACTGCCCGATCTTTTTGTCTAAAAATTTGGTTGATTGCATTGAGAGACCAACTGATCAATTCCATAATTCTGGTTTTGGATGAGATGCAAAGAGAGGCTCGTATTAGATTCATGAGACCAGACAAAACAAAACAGCAGTGAGGACAGATACAGAGAAAAATGCAAAACAAACCCAAAAATTATTCATAACACACAAAAACAACAGGACAAAGCACTGAATGACTCCAAAAACACACAAATGACAAAAACACAGAAAATGACAACAATGATAGACAGCATTACTGTAAAGACAACTACAATAATACACAAAATAACAATGAAATATACAAAAACAAACACAAAAATGACTCATAACACACAAAAACTACAAGAATGACTTGAAATACAGACAAAAGGACAAAATGGTTCATACAACACAAAATGACTCCAAAAACACACAAAACAACAAAAAATACAGAATTTTTTTCCAAAAGTCATGTCAAAGTTATCATTATTGTAGAATGTTCAGTAAATAGAGAATGGTAATATCGTTTTTCTCAGACAGTGCAGACGGTACACTATTTGAGACAACTTAAAAATAAAACAAAATAAATAACATGTATAATACATTTACTGAGATAAGAAATAAAACTGAAGTTAAGGAGAACCTGACGTAGAAAATCACAGTAAACAATGCAACAATGCTAACAGCTAACAGCTAACAGCACAGCCAGCCATCAGATGACCCAACAATTACTCAGACATAAACATACAGAGGTCAATCACATGATGAGGAACACCTGAGTGGAGACCGTCTCTCTCTCACACAGCGTTACAGAATAAACTAAAACAAATAACTAACCACTAGATCAATGAAACCAGTTAAAGCCCAACTGGATAATCATTTCTACGTCACGACTAAACGTGAACTCAAACTACTACTCTCACCTGGACGTGGAGCGCTGTGAGCTCTACTGGGTGAGAAGCTGACAGAGATGCAGGTGGACTCCTCCATTGTGTCCTGGATTGTGGACTACTGACCTGGCAGACCACAGTATGTACGCCTGAGACACTGTGTGTCTGACAAAGTGGTCAGCAACACCGGGGCGGGGCCCCTCAAAGGCCTATTCTCTCCCTTCCTCTTCACCATCTACACCATGAACTTCAGCTACTGCACTGACACCTGTCATCTCCAGAAGTTCTCTGAAGACTCTGCAGTGGTTGGATGTATCAGGGAGGGGGTGAGGTGGAGCACAGGGCTGCTGTGGACAGCTTTGTCACATGGAGTGAGCTGAACCATCTACAGCTCAATGTGACAAAGACCAAGGAGCTGATTGTGGACCTGAGGAGAACCAAGAGGTAAGTCAGCCCCGTCTCCATCCAGGAGGTCAGTGTGGACATTATTTATTATCATTATTAATAATAATAATAATAATAATGCTACTTTATTTTTGTGTGTGTATCTGATCCTTATTTTTTAACAGTCTTTTACATAATTATACACTTATTTAATGTTTATTCTTTCTTTTGTCTTTGTTAAACATTTTATTCTTTTATTTGTGATTTTTTTTTTTTTAAGTGGCTGTAACGAAAGCAATTTCCCCCTGGGATTAATAAAATAATTCTGATTCTAAAACTAGAACATAAAACAGTGACAGAAATGTTGTCACTGATGAAACAGCGTTAGCTCAAACGTAGCAATAATCAGGAGCTGTGGGTGGAATCAATGTTTCCTTAATTCAATTAAAAACACACAAATGTTTCTAAGATTAGCAGAAAAACAAGATGTTCGCTGCTGTTTGAAACAGAGGAGAAAGTAATACAGTGGATCTATAAAGTCTACACACCACCGTTCAAACGCCAGGTTTTTGTGATGTAAAAAAATTACATCAAGATAAATCATTTCATAACTTTTTCCACCTTTGATGTGACCTATAACCTGTACAAAAACAAAGTGAAACCTTTAAAGGGGAAAAATAAAAAACTTAAGATGACCTGGATGCATAAACATGCACACCCTTAATCTAATGCTTTTTTTTTATTTAACCAGGAAAGTCTCATTGAGATTAATAATCTCCTGTAAGTCTGGGGGACTTGCTCAAGGTCCCACAGTGTAGGGGTTGAACGACTTCATAATTTTAAAGGTCGACTTTATGTGCAAACGAGTCGAGTCAACGTCGTCTAGTCGATGATGTCACCAAGAGCCAAAGCCGAGCCGAGTGGCAGCCGAGTGCTGGTGTTGTGTAAAAATCTGTGACCCGGAAAAATCTGTGACCGCCGGTGGGAACAGTTCCAACCCCTGTGGCTTCTGGGTGGACATTTACTCCCCCTTAAACACGTTTGTAATTCTTCTCCAGTCTGCATTTACTTCACTCACCGTAGCGTCATGTTTAAGGGGGAGTAAAAAGCTCCTTAATAGCTACGAAGAGGTTTAGCACTCTTCTTCTCGACCGCTGAGAAGCCGCAGTGGTCACAGACTTTTTCAGATCACAGACTTTGGCACAACACCGCCAGCCCCTGGGAGACGGGACATGCTATAAAAGCTAAGTAAACCCAGGAACACTGCTGCTTCACCTACCGTGAGTCTACGGCAACTGTTAAGCCCCGAGGCCGAGAGCCAGGTGTTTAGACTTTGTTTGGGCTTTTTTTTTAACGGTAGCTTCGGCTTCCTTCACCAAAGCCAGTGTTGTGCCAAAATCTGTGACCCGAAAAAATCTGTGACTGCTGCAGCTTCTCGGCGGTAGAGAAGAAGAGTGCAAAACCTCTTCGTAGCTATTTACTCCCCCTTAAACATGACGCTCCAGTGGGTGAAGTAAATGCAGAATGGAGAAGAATTACAAATGTGTTTAAGGGGGAGTAAACGTCCACCCATAAGTCGCAAGTGTTGGAACTGTCGCCATCGGCGGTCACAGATTTTTTCGGGTCACAGATTTTAGCACAACAGTGGTCTTCCCCCGTTAACGGAGCCTCCGTCCTACGCTGCTGATGTTTTCCAGATCTGCCTGATACACAGACATGTTACCCTACCACTACAGTGAACGTTAGCATATATATTAGCTGCCTACCAGCTGCAGTTTGAGCACAAACCAGGAAAGAGCGAGAAACACTTTATGTGCTGCCTTGCCGTGCAGGGGTACTAGGACCCTAGTTTGCTGTGTTGCACCACCATTTGGGCAAAAGTCAGGTACTGTGACTAGTCGACGTCACGTGGACAGAGTCGCAAGTCAACTACTCAAAGAATCTGTTCAACCCCTACCACAGTGATGGCCTACAGTGGATTTGAACCTACAACCCTCCAGTTCCAAGCCCACTTCTGTGACCACTAGGCCACCATTGCTCAAATTTGTTGCAGCACCTTTGGTTTTTATTACAGCACTCAGTGTTTTTGGGTCAGAGTCTATCAGTGTGACACATCTTGATGAGGTAATATTTACCTACTCTTCTTTACAAAACTGTGACAGATTGTGAGGACATCTCCTGTGCACAGCCCTCTTCAGATCACCACACAGATGTTCAATGGGATTCAGGTCTGGACTCTGGCTGGGTGATTCCAAAACCTCCATCTGATTCTGGTGAAGCCATTCTTTAGTTGATGTGGCTGTGTGCTAGGGGTCATTGTCGAACTGTTCATAATTCCCTCCACCCTGACTAAGGCCCTAGTTCCAGCTGAAGAAAAACAGCCCCAAAGCATGATGCTGCCACCACCATGCTTCACTGTTGGTATGGTGTTCTCTTGGTGATGTGCAGTGTTGTTTTTGTGCCAAATATACCTTTTAGAATTATGGCAAAAAAGTTCAACCTTAGTTTCTCCGGACCATAACACATTTTCCCACATGTGTTTCGGATGTTTTTCTTGGTAAGATAAGGTTTCCGTCTTGCCACCCTACCCTATGGCCCAGACATATGAAGAAGACGGAGATTGTTGTCACATGTTCTACACAGCCAGTACTTGTCAGAAATTCCTGCAGCTCCTTCAACGTTGCTGTCGGCCTCTTGGCAGCCTCCCTGACCTCTTTTCTTCTCGTCTAGTCATCAATTTTGGACGGACGTCCTGTTCTTGGTAAAGTCACTGTTGTGGCATATTTTCTCCAGTTGATGATGACTGTCTTCACTGTGTTCCATGTTATATTTAATTCATAGGAAAGTCTTTTCTACTCTTCACCTGACTGATATCTTTGAACAATGAGATCCTCTGATGTTTTAGAAGTTCTCTGAGAACCATGGATTGTTCTGGAAGATGTGGCTACAAAAATGTGAGGAAAATCTACTAGAACATCTGAACTTTGTTTATGGTTAATCGGAGACACTTTAAATGCTGACAGATGTGTGCTGATGCCATTTAACATGAGTTTGAATGTGATTGGTTAAATCTGAACACAGCCCCGCCCCCAGTGATAAAAGGATGTGAACACTTTGGAACCTCATGCTCAGTTTTTATTTTTACTTCACCTCCCTGAAATATTTCAGTTTGTTTTTCAATTGCATTGTACAGGTTATAAGTCATATTACAGGTGGAAAAAGTTGTGAGATTATTTATTTTGGTGTAATTTTTTTACATCACAAAAACCTGGCATTTGAACAGAGGTGTGTAGACTTTATATATACACTGTATACTACAAGTACTCACGTTACTGTATATTGAGTTGCTTTTACAGGTAGTTTTGAGTAGTAGTATTAACTTTTACTTTGACAACTATTTACTTTTTACTTGTACTTGAGTATTTTATCTATGTATTGAGTACAAATTCATTCAAGTAACAGTACTTCTACTTGAGTAGAAAATATCAATACATCAGGTGATGGGATGGACACAAACATCAGGAAACCTGTGAGAGCATCATCAATGAGCCCTCTGTGTGTGTGTGTGTGTGTGTGTGTGTGTGTGTGTGGGGGGGGGGGGGTTTGCATGTTCTCTCTGAGCCCCTGTGATACTCAGCTGGTTTCTATCTCCGTCCTTCACGCCGGCTTATCTAACGTAGCGATAAATAACACAGTCTGTCACCACGATAACAAGGTCAACTCAATAGGCTGACCAACAGCAATGTTTTCCCTAAAGCGTTGACGCTAGCGCTAACCTGCGCTAACCTCCATGCTAATGAACTAAACACAGCGAGAGGAGCACAGAACAAATGAATATGAATGAAAGGCAAATCTCCCCCGAACACGCCTCCTTTAAATAACACCCCCTCCTCCCCCCCTCCCCCCATGCCACCGTGTTATATTTTATTCTCCAACGCGTGGTGAATTTAATAAATATATGCAAATGTGTGCTGTGGAACATGTCGAGTGTAAATCAGGCGAGGATGTTCTTTGAGCGCTGCCGAGATTGAGGCTGAGAGCTGACCCAGGGTTAATCATTTTTCACTTCCCTATCGCATTTGATTCTGCTGCCTGCGTGTGTGTGCGCGCGCTCGTGCACGTGTGTGTGTGTGTGTGTGTGTGCCTCTGCTTCAGGCAGTAGACAGTCCTTTGTAAACTTGGTTTACTTAATTAGGAAAATATTTACTTTACAAACACGAGCAAAACGCCACATTAAAAATGCATCAGAGTCGGATTCTTCACGCTTTACTGTAAATTGATTTTTTCCATCCATCCTTCATACGCATCCGTCTTGATCCGAGTTAAAGGGATGTGGAGACTGCTCCATCCATCCATCCATCCATAACAAACCCAGGGGAAAACAAAGAAAATAACGGAGGATTCTAAGGGTAGAGGATAAAAATCAATTCACGATATATCGCTCATTTCTTTGGTGACCATATTAAAATAGTGACATCAGATGGTGAGGAAAGTTCAGCCAGAAACAGGAAACGACTTCTATTTATATTTTTATAAAAAGGAAAATAAGTTCAAATGCTGCAATGTTTTTTATGTGTTTTACCCATGTCTTTTATTTTGAAGGAAGAGCATGTTAAACCTGGACTTCAGACATCATTTGGTGACGCGTGCCGACTCTTTGGAAGACTAAATAGTAACAGTTGGAGACCGCGTTAGCGTGTTAGCTGTTGCTAACGCACACCCACAGTAGTGTATGTTATTTAGTAAAGCAGACGGTGCGTTCAAGGACAACAACGTACCCGAGAAACGGTCAGGCCTGTAATAAAATCACTGTGTAGTTAATTAACATACTGTAGTTTATTATGATTTATTTTCATTAACGTAGAATATGATCCTTCTAAGCGTGTTTACTTTGTGAAACCAGGTTTATATTGTGAGATATGAGACTGAACACTTTGATTTGACTAACAGACTCGTGATGTGCGTGGTTTTCTGGAACTATGACTCGTGTATTGTTTCTTGAAGTGTACGAGAAAAAAAATAAGGAAATTAAAATCATTATTAGAATATTTAGGATTTGCTGAAGAAAATGCAAGTGAGGACACGGAGATGAAACACACCACTGTTTGACTGCTGGACGTCATCCACCAATCAGGAGTCAGCAGTTCAACACTGCTGACCCTACAACTGTAACTAAGTAACTGTAACTAAGTAAATAAATAACTATGTAATTAAGTAACTAAACAACTTAACTATGCAACTCAGTCACTATGTAATTATTTACAGTGGGGCAAAGTATTTATTCAGCCACCAATTGTGTAAGTTCTCCCACTTAAAAAGATGAGGTCTGTAATTTTCATCATAGATAAAACTCAACTATGAGAGACAACATGAGAAGAAAAAATCCAGAAAATCACATTGTAGGATTTTTAATGAATTTATTAGTAAATCCCTCTGTATAATAAGTATTTGGTCATCTACAAACAAGCCAGATTTGTGTCTCTCACAGACCTGTAACTTCTTCTCTAAGAGGCTCTTCTGTCCTCCACTCGTTACCTGTATTAATGGAACCTGTTTGAACTGGTTATCAGTATAAAACACACCTCTCCACAACCTCAAACAGTCACACTCCAAACTCCACTATGGCCAAGACCAAAGAGCTGTCAAAGGACACCAGAAACTAAACTGTAGACCTGCACCAGGCTGAGAAGACTGAATCTGCAATAGGTAAGCAGCTTGGTGTGAAGAAATCAACTGTGGGAACAATTATTGAAAATGGAAGACATACAAGACACTTATAATCTCCCTCCATCTGGGGCTCCACGCAAGATCTCACCCCGTGGGGTCAAAATGATCACAAGGTGAGCAAAAATCCCAGAACCACACGGGGGGACCTGGTGAATGACCTGCAGAGAGCTGGGACCAAAGTAACAAAGGCTACCATCAGTAACACACTACGCCACCAGGGACTCAAACCCTGCAGTACCAAACGTGTCCCCCTGATTAAACCACTACATGTCCAGGCCCGTCTGAAGTTTGATAGAGAACATTTAGATGATCCAGAAGAGGATTGGGCGAAGGTCATATGGTCAGATGAAACCAAAATAGAACTTTTTGGTAAAAACTCAACTCGTCATGTTTGGAGGAGAAAGAACACCATACCTACTGTAAAGCATGGGGGTGGTAACATCATGCTTTGGGGCTGTTTCTCTGCAAAGGGACCAGGACGACTGATCCGTGTAAAGGAAAGAATGAATGGGGACATGTATCGTGAGATTTTGAGTGAAAACCTCCTTCCATCAGCAAGGGCAATGAAGATGAAACGTGGCTGGTCTTTCAGCACGACAATGATCACAAACACATCGCCCTGGCAATGAAGGTGTGGCTTCGTAAGAAGCATTTCAAGGTCCTGGAGTGGCCTAGCCAGTCTCCAGATCTCAACCCCATAGAAAATCTTTGGAGGGAGTTGAAAGTCCGTGTTGCCCAGCAACAGCCCCAAAACATCACTGCTCTAGAGGAGATCTGCATGGAGGAATGGACCAACATACCAGCAACAGATTTTTTTTCTTCTCATGTTGTCTCTCATAGTTGAGGTTTACCTATGAAGACAATTACAGGCCACTCATCTTTTTAAGTGGGAGAACTTGCACAATTGGTGGCTGACTAAATACTTTTTTGCCCCACTGTAAATAAGTAACTAAGACCAGAAATGATCTGCATGTTTTGATACTTCACAACTCTAACAGTAACTAAGTAACTGTAACTAAGTACCTAAACTATGTAACTTGTTACAGTTACTTACATAGTTATGTAACGAAGTAACTACGACCAGAGATGATCCACACGTTTACAAACATTACTGAATCCAATGGGTTGAAAACTGCAGGACAAGTTAGAGTAAAATAGAAGAAGAATACAAATAATAATAAAGATGATGAATAACAATACGGAGGATGCTAATGCTAATGAGAGGTTGAGCTAACGGTCTGTCTGCGTCTATACCTAATACTTAAACTTAATAAAAGCACTTTTCTGACATTTCCACCACTGAAGAAGTATTTCTACGTGTTGTGTTGCCACGGTAACGCTTCATTTGCTGGTGTTTATGGTTGTCAAGGCCAAGGGAAACACCATACATCTGTAACTTTGTGTTGAATCAGCGTTTTTTCAACCAGCAGAGCTTTGTGTGTAACTCAGAGAGGTGAAAGCAAACATTTGTCTCTTCCTCTACAAACATCCAAACATCCTAACTCCTTCCTGTGCTGCAACCACACGCCCCAAGTGGAGAGGCCCCATGTCGTGTGCTCATTCCCGTCGGCGCCGCTGCATTGATCAACTACGAGTCACTGCCGGCTTTTCTCCGCTCGCTCTCGTTCAAATGATTGCGCTCCTAATCAAACATAATTTACTCCCTATCTCGCTGCCTCTCACCCGTCCTCACCCTCCCTGGTATCTCTCCCCCCCCAATCCAGGGCCTGTTGCCAAGGCAACCAGTATCTCATTTCTGAAGTGTCAGTTTGCATTATTGTCTTCACGCTTTCCAGCAATAACCTCTTCCACACACACACACACACACACACACACACACACACACACACACACACACACACACACACACACACACACACACACACACACACACACACACACACACACACACACACACACACACACACACACACACACACACTTTTTGTTTCTATCCCCTGCACACTTGAATTCCACGTGTCACTTCACACACAAATACACAACATGCGTTGAGCAAAAATATAAACAACACTTTCATTTTCCATGAAATCTAAAATTTGAACGTACACAAGTGGCTAATTTCCCTCAAGCGTTGTTCAAAAATGTGTGTTAGTGGAGTCGTTTTTGGTATTATTTTTCCTGTAACTTTGTACGTATTTTTTTTGTAAATTTGTGTATTTCGGAACCATTTTGTGTATATTTGTCATTTTGTGTATTTTTATCGTCATTTTGTGTATTTTGTTGGAGTTTGTGTTTTTTGTTGTAGTTTTCACTATTTTGGAATTATGTATTAATATGTATTCTTGTTTTCTGTATTTTTGTTGTAATTCTGTGTACTTTTCTGGTGTTTTAAGTGTCTTTGTTAAATTCTTCCTTTGTTTTCCTATTCCCTGCTCACTTTTATTCTAGATTTTAGCTGATTTCCCTAAAATGTTGTTCAGTACTGTGTGTGTTAGTGATTTTTATAGGTGGAAACCGTCCTGCTGCTCTACCGCGAGAATTATTCTCAGTGTGACCAACATTAAGTAAATAATACTGAATAAATACAATGAGGTTTCATTGCTAATTTTAAATCTTTTTTTTTTTTTTTACAAATTTGCTAATTTTCTTGCAAATTACATTAAAAGATTAAAGACACAAATTTGAGGACTTTTGTGGTGTAACTTTTTAGTTTTGCATTCAGGATGGTAGAAGTGTACCTGTGATCATCAGACGAGGAGGAAGAAGGTGATGAAGACGTGAACCACACTGATCAGCTACAGGATGAAGAGTCTGAGGAGGAAACACTGACCATCGCTCGTCTTTCCTAAATAAACAACATTTATTTAGATGTTTATGTCCTTTCCTTTTACCTTCATCAGGAACGACAAATAGGAAATAAACTTATTGCCTGATACAATCACATAACAACACAAATAGTATCACAATAACATGACATTTATTTTTAAAAATAAAGCTCATTAGAGTCGATGATGAGCTCAGTTCATCAGAACTTATAAACACACGTCGTTTTTGTAAACAGTGTGTTTTATGAAGTTTGTGTATTTTTGTTATTGTGTTTTTTTTTGTAATTTTGTGCTTTTTGTGTATTTTTGTCGTTTTGTATATTGTTCTTGGAGTTTTGAGTTTTTTGTAATTTTGTGTATTTTTTGTTATGTTATGTGATTTTGTTGTTGTTTTGTATATATTTTGAATAATTTCCTGCTCTTGCTTGAAGCTAAACTGCATTAAATAATTTATTCAAGAATTCAAGCGTAAAACAGGTTTGTATTTACAGACATTATAGTTTCTCTCTGAACGTATATAAAAGTTAAATACAAACATGTTGAATAAGTGAAATGTAGAAAATGGATGTGTTTCAATATGTCTGTGGTTTCATGTTAATGTGATTGTAGAACCGTGATGTGAGGACGTTACAGCGCTAACAGCCTAGCTCTGTCCACTGTCCAATCAGAGAGGACCAATCAGAGAGGACCAATCAGAGAGGACCAATCAGAGGCCTCTGTGGACCAGGAAGGTTAATATTTGAGAGATGGATGGATGGTAAATATGAGCAAAGGGACTTTTAATTAAATAAGCACTTCTTAAATATTCTCCTGAGGTCTGCTGCTTTTGTTTAAAGATGATGGATGGACTTCAGTCCCTCCATTAGTCTCGCCTTCACTCTACCATCTTTCTCTATTTTTACACATCTGCCAACATCTCACCTCCTTTTCTCTCTCTCAATTACCCCCCCCCCCCCCCCCAGCTCTCAGGAGGCCCATATTTCTACAAACTCATGACAAGGTAATGAGGCAACGCTAAATTCTGCCACGCCCTGGAGCTAGAGGAGAGGGCACCGCTGAGGGGGCGGGGCTCTAGCAGAGGGGGCGGGGCTCTGGAACTCTAGCCTCGTCCGGCCTCGCCATCAGGCGTCAAACAGAGAGAAACACAAAGAGATACTTGAGTAAAAGTCAGTATTTGTAGTTTTTTGTTACAGGAGCGCAGCCTGCAGCCATCCAACCATCCAACCATCCAACCATCGCGTTACTTACTCTCCTCCCTTTTGATTCCCCTCAGCAGCAGCAGCAGCAGAACGCCACGCTCTGATGGTTCCTAGCTGGAAAACGGGGATCAACGGGGGAGCTGTGGTAGGGCAGCAGAGCCACACACGCACACGCACACGCAGACACAGACACAGACACACAGACACACAGACACACAGACACAGGCACAGACACAGACACAGACACAGACGCACACACGCACACACGCACACACACAAAGAGTTTGTGCGATTCATCCTGTGATGTTAAGTAAAGGGCGAGAGAAAAAGATAAGAAGTGTAAGAACGCTGCTCACTGTCAAGCATGGAGGTGGTAACATCATGCTATGGGGATGCTTCTCTTTCACACAGACCCATCATCCAAACAACCATCCATCCATTTGCCCAGTGCACCAACAATCCATCCAACCGTGAACAAATCAAACCATCCATCCGTCCATCCACACAGCCATCATCCATCCATATATCCAACCAACCACCCATCCACTGTCCATTGCTAAACTAAACCATCCAGCCATCCATCTATTCACCCACCCAACCACCTACAGACCAATCATCCATACATACATCCAACCAACCAACCATCCATCTATCCATTGATACACCTAGTTATTCAACTATAAACACATCCAACCAACCACATAACCATCGTCCAACCAACCACTAAACTATCAACACACTCATCCAACTAACCACCCATCCATCCATGCATTCATTGATGCACCCAGCCTTCCAACCATCAAGACATCCAACCAACCATCCATCCATTGATACACCAAACCATCCATCCATTCACCCAACCCACCATCCATCCATCCACTCAGTAACCCAAGCATCCAAGAACAAATCAAACCATCCATCTGCCCATCTACCAACTAAACCATCCACAGACCCATCATCCATACATACAGTACATCCAACCAACCACAGTCCATTGATACACCAAACCATCCAGCCATTCATCCAACCACCCCCTGAACCATCAACACATCCATCCAACCAACCATCCATCCATCGATAGACCAAATAATCCATCCATCCATTAATACACCCAGCCTTCCAACCATCCATCCATCCGTCCATTGATACACCAAACCATCCATCTATTCATCCAATCACCCACAGACCCACCATCCATACACACATCTAACCATTTATCCATCCATTCATTGATACACCAATCCATCTATTCATCCAACCACCCACTGAACCATCCACAGACCCATTATTTAACCAACCAATCATCCATCCATTGATAAACCCAGCCATCCAACCATCAACACATCCAACCAAAAATCCACAACACACGCTCACTTTACATCGCAGAGTTTGTTCATTTCATTCTGTGACGTAACATAAAGAAAGGACGAGAGGAGAAAAGTAAGAACGCTGCTCACTGTCATGCACGGTGGTGGTAACATCATGCTATGGGGCAGTTTGTCTGTTCTAAGGAATGATGGCCCCTGATAAAAGTCCATGAACAAAAACAAAGACCAACACGTCAGGCCAAGGTCGTAGAGACGCGGTTCAAGTTCAACGATGTCAGCGTCCCGATTGGTCGATTCAGAGTCTGACACCAACCTGATTGAGAACCTTTAGACAGCTGTGACGGATATGGAAACAGAGCGACCTGGAGGACACGGAGTAGAGTCTTCACTCCTCATCGTGACTCAAAGCCAGCGAAGGAAACTAAAAAAGTATCGTATTGTTTCTCTTTTATTGATCTGTCAGAATTCTAACATGTCGTTGTTTCTTTTCCTCCGTCCTCACACTTTTCCTGTTCTCCTCTCCTGTCTCTGCCTGCACCCCCCCTCCTCCCCACCCCCCTCTCTCCCCTGGCAGAGCCGTGATTGACACTTACAAATTACCCTGTGGCGGTGGCATTGTGTGTGACCCCTCTCTCTCATCTCCAGCCCGCCGCCGTTTTGTCATCTAATTACTGTGAATCCCCGGCCTGCTCCCACTGCTGCATTTTTAATACACCAAACCCCCCCCCCACACACACACACACACACACTACCCGTCCTCCATCTTTACCCGTTCACCTGCAGCCTCCTCTACCTGCTCTGCTCAGTCCCACACCTTCATCATTCGTTTGTGTATTGGAGTTATTTTATTGTTGTCTTGTGTCCTTGGGATCATTCGTTTTGTGTATTTTTGTTGTAATTTTGTGTATTTATGTGTTGCTGTTTCGAATGTTTGTGGAGTCATTCTGTGTATTTTTCTCAGATTAGTGTATTTTGGAATTTGTATTTTTGTTGTAAATTTTTTTATATTTTTTGTTGTTGTTTTGAGTGTTTTTGGTTCTCGTGTGTATTTTTCTTGTATAGTTGTGTGTTTGGGAATAGTTGTGTATTTTTGTTGTTTTCTGTATTTTGTTATTTTCTTTAATAGTGTGCATTTATTTCTGGTTTCAAATGTTTTTGGTACTGATTTGTGTATTTTTGTCATTTTATGTCTTTTTGCTGTAATTGTGTGATTTTTCATCTTTATGAGTTATGTCCAACCCCTCGTCCACTACCCGTCCTCCATCTTTGCCCGTTCACCTGCAGCCTCCTCTACACCTTCATCATGACAACTTTTACTGCAGAACGCATCATTGGTCATCATCGTCATGGAAACATACATGAGAACAACAATCGGAGTCAGTTTCACACAAAGAACTTCAGAAGAAAAGTTTGCTGTGTTTTAGTCTGAGAACAAACAAGTTCTTTGCTTTTTACAGACGGACTTTCAAAATAAAAGCACAAACTAAACATAGTACCCAGTGTGGACTTACATCCAACTAACCGTCCGACCAACCATCCATCCATCCACAGACCCATCATCTATCTATCAATACAACCATCCATTGATACACTCAGCCATCCAACCATCAACACATCCAACCAATAATTTATCCATCCACCCAGTAACCCATCCATCCATCCAACATCCATACATCCATCCAACCATCCATTCATACACTCAGCCATCTAGCCATCCTTCCATCAAACCACCCATAAAACTATCCACAGGCCAATCATCCAACAAACCAACCATCTGTTCATCCAACCATCAAAACATCCAAGCACCCACAGACCCATTATCCAACCAATCATCCATCTATCCATATTTCCATCCATATGCCATCCACACATTCATCCAACCATCCATACATCCCCAACTTTATCAGGCAGAGTAATCAGGATTTACTAACCCATCCATCCATCCATCCAACATCCATCCATCCCCACTTATATTATTCAGAGTTTTTTAAGTAAAGCATGCAACCCTCTCAACCCAAACATCAGGATTCTAACCTACAACCAACCACTTTAATTGGATGCAATAGCACGCTGTTAACGTCCCATGAAGAGAGAGAAACTCCACGCGTCAGTAGAAACAGGTTTGTGACGTGTGGGTGAAGCTGCTTTTTAACAAGCTCTAAATCTGTGACATTAATAACCTGTCAACGCTAACGCTAACGCTAGCAGCGCTAAACTCAGGTGAGACTGTGGACACGACGAGAACAAAAGAAGAAGAAGAGCAGGATCAGCTCAGCAGTGTATGTAAATATTCATCATGTTGGATGGAGCTTTGATGGACGGATGAATGCATCCGACGCTACTATCAGGCCAGTCGTTGGCGTGTTTCCAGAAAGGCAACGTGCACGAGGCCACGTGCACAATGAGCCGACACAATGACTCACAGAAAGTCTACATTATCAGTGTCTGCACATGTAAAACAGTCTTTGTGATGACATGACACACACACACACACACACACACACACACACACACACACACACACACACACACACACACACACACACACACACACACACACACACACACACACACACACACACACACACACACACACACACACATCCTTTTTTTATTCACGACTTATATTTTATGAATGTCATGTTTTTTTGTCGTCTTTTTATGTTTCGTCGGTCGTTTCTTTTACGTTGTATTTTTCTTTTTCACAAATAAAGAAGAATTGTGCAGAGAAGTCGTATTTATTCATTAAAATCTACTATAAAGCCATTATAAGTAAGTGTGTGTCAGTATTTGTGTCGTCATCTTATCAGGTTTTGTTACAGTTTTGTATATTTTTGTCATCACTTTAATCATTTATGTCGTCATTCTGTGTGTTTTTGTATATTCTTGTCATTGTTTTGTGTAATTTTAGAGGCATTTTGTATTTTTGCTGTCATTTTGCGTCATTTTTTTCAGGTTTTGTTGTTTTTTTATTTCTGGAGTTTTTTAATATTTTTATTGACATTCTGTGTTTCTGTTTTAAGTTATATATTTTGTTGTCATTCTCAGTGTTCACGTTGTGATTTTTGTATTTATTGTAATTGTTGTGTTCTAGTATTTGTGTATTTGTGTATTTTTGTTGATGTTTTGCATGTTTTTGTCATTTTCTGAACTTTTATTGTAGTTTTGCTGTCATTAATATTTCTGTTGTCGTTCTGTGCATTTTTGGAGGCATGTTGTGTTTTGGTGTAGTTTTGTATATTTTTGTCATTGTTTTGTATAATTTTAGAGGCATTTTGTTTTGTACTCACATTTTTGAGTCCTTTTTTGTATTTTTTCTGTCATTTTGCCTGTTTTGTGTCATTTTTTTGTAATATTGTCTGTTTTTCTGAAGTTTTGAGCTGTGTTCCGTTTCAGTTTTTATATTTTTGTTGTCGTGTGTGTTATGTTGTGATTCTATTATTTTTCTGACATAATTTTCTGTGTTGTAGTATTTCAGTATTAATTTTGTGTTTTTAAAAGGCATTTTTTATTTTATATGAAACGTGCGTTTCAGTCATATTTGTATTTTTGTTGATATTTTTTTGTACTTTTGTTGTCATTTTGGAATAATTTACTGTCGTTTTAGTATTTTTGTTGATATTTTGTATGTTTTTGTTGTCATTTTTTTGTACTTTTGTTGTCATTTTGGAATAATTTACTGTCGTTTTAGTATTTTTGTTGACATTTTGTAATTTTGAAATACTTATCTGTGTTTTTTGGAGTTATTCTGAATATTAGCGATGGTGTTTTGTGTGTTCTTTGTCATCATTTTATTTTATTGTCATTAAAATGTGCCTTATAATAATTATTATAATAAACAGAGCAGCTTATTCACCATGAGATCGGTTTGATTTTCAAAATAAAAGTCAATGTTCTTACCTTAAATCATATTTGAAGTCCATACATCAAACCTTCTGGAGAAAAATGATGATTCTCTTTGATCCCCTGGAATATTAAACATGTCATTCCACAGACTGCTCCTCCTCACTGCTCCATGTCTGCATACAAATGTTTTTTCATCTTTTTATGGTTGGCGAGTCATCAAAACTAGAGTCGACCTCTGTGATGGACCAGAGCGTCTGTGTGTTTAAACTATGCAGACATTCTAAGGAAACACAACCTGGTGCTGCTAAAGGCTGTCTGTCTGTGTGTGTGTGTGTGTGTGTGTGTGTGTGTGTGTGTGTGTGTGTGTGTGTGTGTGAGGGGGGGTATTCAGGTGATTAGTCACAGGTGTAGAGAGGTCACTAATTACCTTTACCAGAACCTACACAGCATCAATAAATATCCCTGTTTTTAATCCTTCTCAACCTTTTCAACACAGACATGAACATTGAAGAACAGTCATGTGGAGACAGGACCATCTATAAGGGGGAATAAAGGGGAGAGATTTTTGGGGTCCATCCATAAAGTCAGTAAAATGATGGTCCATTGTTCTATGAATCTGTGATAACCACATTTATTTATTCATCTGAATAATATCCACTGTTATCCAGGAACGTTTATTATTATTATTATAGTCATCTTAAAGATGGAAATCATGGTTTTAATCACTAATAAAATGGTTCAAAGTGACCAAAAATGGTGGAAAAGGTGGAGAAATGTGATTTTAAAAACTACAGAAATTGGTTAAAATTTAAAAAGGGACAGAAAAGGTTTTCAAATAAAGGGTTCAAAATGTCAACATTGGAACAATGAGTTAAAACTGGTAAAAAAAAAATAAAAATGGTGAATGTGGTTAAAGCGGCTAAAAAATAATCATGAAATATGGTGAAAAAAAAGTGACAATAATAGGTCAACATATGACATTAGGTGTAAAAGTGGTAGAAATGGTTTATAAGTGCTGAACATGTCTGGAAAGTAGAAAAAATGTGTAGAAAAGTCATTAAAATGTGATGTAGAAATGTAGCAAAAATACATTAAAAGGAGCAAAAATA
>NW_021145242.1:85279-123332 GCF_900634775.1 Gouania willdenowi | reverse complement strand
CATTTTCTATCAGGCACAGTGAGACAGGCTGAAATCATTTGTATCTCCTGATAACATGTTCTGGTCCACAGTCCTGTATCACCATGTGTCTGTGTTGAGAATGTCTGAATAAATGCTATGAAGTTATGATGATCAACAGAGGCTGAATAAAAAAATACACCAATATCTAAAGATCAGATCTCCTGTGTAAAGGAAAGTGAGTTACATCAACAACTACTGTGGGCAGTGCTGCAGTAAGTTCATCAGAACATCATTGAGTGAAAAAGGTGGATCTGAGTCTGACAGTGTGTTCAAATGTTCACAGTGGTGTTGATTTTACTGTATCACAAGTTGGACACATTGATCTAAAGACTGAATTACAGCGTGTTTGAGTCTAGAACCCAGAGAGTATTTAGCTAACATTTAGTTAGCAGGCTGGTCGCCTAGCAACATTACACTTTCATAGAAAAAGGAGAATATATGACATTGTCAAGCAGATCTATGAATACTATTAACTTTAACAACACGTAATTTACAGAATAGCAAACTGCATTTATTTAGGTAGACATGTTATTGTTATTATCAAATTATATATCATTTAGGGCTCTATTGTGTCTGCTTTATTTGATTTACAAGGTATATATGAATTGTTTAATGTGTATTAAGTTTAATATTTAAAATATAATTATTTTTATTTGTTAATTTAGATTTTGTGTATTTTGCTCAAACTGTCTTTTTAGTGTTAATCTACTCTCTGGATTATATTAGTTTTGTTGTTAGATTTAGATTAAGATGAAATTAGATGTTCTGAAAACAACATTTAATTATCGTATGTTAGAAAAGAACCATGAAGCAATCTTGAAATTAGTAGTTTTAGACTAAAAACAAGCAATATTGTCTTTTTTTTCAAGCTGTAATGTTTAGAACAATTTTCTTAAAATCAGAAATATTCACTTATTTTTGGCCTATTTAGACCTGATTATTGTAAATAAGAAAAATTAGCTTAGTAAATAAAACTTGAAATAGGAACAGCTATTCCAAAAACAAGCACATTTCACTTAAATATGATAATGTTTACAAGAAAATAATGCTTAAAATCAGAATTTATTGAAAGACAATTTACCTTAAAATAAGAGTTAAAAAACAAAACAAACATTTGAGACATATCTTTCTACACTTTTATTGTGCAAAAATCACAATGTCAAGACCACAAACCAGAGCAATAACCAATAGCCCCACACGACTGTAGTTTAACATCATTGAACAGGAGCCACATTTTAAAAGGCTGAACTACTTAAACTAAAACTGATGTTTAAACTGTCTTAATCATGAAACTTTCTCCATTCAGCCATAGATTTTTTGCAGGAAGTAGTCATGTCCTTCTCATGGATGGCATCTAACAAAACCTCTGTCTGTAGCACAGACAGGAGGGTAGCAATGCACTTGGGATATGTGAGGTGAAAGGTGTAATAACAGCCAAGAAGATACATCACGCTTTCACTGAGGTCTTCTTTGGGGAAAGTCAGCAGAGGAACTGTTCCAATGACCAGGATGCAGTTTGTCTCACAGACAATCACCACAGGGCTGACCAAGGGTCTTGATTGAAGGTAAGTGTTGGGGTCCTCTGCTGACTAAAACAAACAATTCATTAAATCTTCACCCAAATATATAAGTTTGAACAAAGTACATGATAATAGAAACACTCCTTAACAACTGTGACACACACAAAGACGGAACTACGTCGCCCTCGTCCGACAGAGCAGTGATCGAATTCGAACCGAGCCCGATAGGCATTAAGATATTTCTAAATAAGTTCTAAATATTTGTCCGAGCCCGACCGAATCCGTTGGGTTCCGACAGGTCCCGTCGGACTTCGGTCGGGTTGCAGCACTCTAATATATACACAGGTGCTCGTCCTATAATTAGAATATCATGAAAAAGTCACTTCTGTTATTCAACTTAAACTGTGAAACTAATATATGATAGACTCATTACATGCAAAGTGAGATATGTATAGCCTTTATTTGTTATAATTTTGATTATTATGGCTCAGCTTGTAAAAACCCCAAATTAAATATCTCATAAAATTTGATTATTTTGAAAATAGACTGTAAGCCATAATCATCCAAATTATAAAAAATAAAGGCTTGACATTATGTCACTTTGCATGTTGAGTCTATATCACATATTAGTTTCACATTTTAAGTTGAATTACAGAAATAAATGAACTTTTTCATGATATTCTAATTATATGTGTGTGTGTGTGTGTGTGTATATGTATATTTACCTTACCTTCAAAATGTGAATCAAAGCATCACTTGGGTGTCCCAACCTCTTCGGCAGAGCTACATGCGAAGGGAACATCTGAGGCAGTACTTTCAGGACAGCAAGTGCATTCTTTACTGTTTAATTCTTAACCTAATCATTTTAGGTCTTTGTGTATGTGGGTAACAGCAAATAAATCATCCTTACCTTGGTCCTGCAGTGGTGGTCCTATTATTTTTTTGAACACCCCATAAAACTGTGCCTGGTTAAAAAATCTCAGCCAACGTTTCTTCAGCTCCATTGTGAAGAAGGGGTTTCCTTTATCAAGGATTCGCTGGAGTTCATCGATGATCTAACAGTAGAAATTTAAATTAAGAGGCCTTCGTTCAAGTGAAATATACAAGTTAAGTGAGAAAAAAATACTTACATGGCCAAGTTCTTTAAAACATGGATAAGCCTGCAGTATCTTCATAGGCCTGTCCTGTTCCTTCATCACATCAGAGTCAATGAAAGCTCGTCTAGATTGGAACTCCAATTCCAGCAGCTGGGATACATCTTCCTTGTTGGGTTTGTTCTTAGTTTTGTACAAATCCTGCAGAGTTTTATAGTGTCTCGCTTGGCTCTGTGGGCTCTCTGGGAACACAAACAAAAATGATATCAAAAGAAAAGCAATACACCAACTATTTATAACACGTGTTGACAACATGACATACAAATGAAAATATTACTTAAGCATTTAGTAAATGTAAAAGTAAAGTCAAATTCTAACCTCTAGCACTAAAGAGATCCACCTCTTGGGAAGTACTTGTAGAAGGAGTTGACTTCTCTAAGATCACAGTGGAGGAAGACGACGAGGCGACTGATGAAGCAGCTGAAGAGACTGAAGCAGGGGAGGAGAAAGGTTCATCACTCTCTTCAGTGCACGTCGCCTGGCTGCTCTGGAATTTGAGGCTTCTAGGTCCTTTTCTTGATGGGGTTGGACCTTGCTTCTTTTTTGGAGTTGTCACATTCTGAACCCTTTTCATCAACTGCTTCTTCACCATTTCCTAAAATAACAAAACAATAAAAACAAACTATTATTACCATTGGTAACAGATTAAAAAAATAATTCCTCAACAAAATGAGAGACTTACCCATTCAGGTGTATTGGACGTAGACTTGTCTCACAGCATTGGGTAGTATTCTACTAGACGCTTAGCCATGGCAGTCAGTTCATGGGAGCCTGGGTACTTAAAATCATCCTCGGACGCTCTTTTCATAGCAATCATGCCTGTTACTGTATTCCTAATGAGTCTACAGCGCAAGTCTTTTGGCATGGTGTAGTCTTCGTGTTGTCCAGCACGCTGCTTTTCAAAGTAAGCACTTCTTGCTAGTTCTAGTTCTGTGTCAGTGTATATGACATACTCTGGACTAATGAGCCGAAGCTTTTTAGTGGCGCCAGAACAATCTTTGTGTTTAGGTTTTGGAGAATTGAAGGGTGTTGGAGAGCTGATGTTGCTGTCAGAGGAGGAGGAAAACAAAGGCGTAGATGGGCTGTCTATAACAGAAGTGTCAAGAGCGGGGCGATCCAATTTCTGACTCTGCAACATAAACACAACAGACATTTGGCCTCACTTCTAACAGTTAGGGGCAAAACTCTTATACAAACAATAAATACAGCTCACCTCCATATCCACATGAACAAGTTGCCAAATGTGTCTTCTTCTTAAAAAGTTTTCTGACCCAGGAAACAGGTCTCGCAAATCCTCCTTAGTGAGGCTGGTCAACATGGCCATCTTCACACCAGCAGCTAATAAAAAACAAATATTTGAATAAATATGGCAGTTATTAAAGTTTAAACTAAATATTCTAATCAGCTGTATAAGTGTGCATTACCTCTGTTGATTGAAAAAGCAAAAATCTGTATACCTGTAGCACACTGACTGAATTAACATTACTGACAAAACCGTAAAAAAGAAAGAAATACCAGTACCACAAATAAAATGAGTGACAAGTAACAAATTCCAAGGTTAAACACAAATCAATCAAAAGTTGAAGTAGTCTCTCAACACATGCGAAGCGTTAGCTAGTTAGCATTTAGCATGTTGCTATAAAAGATAATACACAAATTTTACCTCTTAATACTGAAGCTGATATACTGTCCATCTCTGGATATGTTTTGCTCGCCCCATCTTCATCCATGTTGGAGCTATAGGGGAGTGGTGGCCTAGTGATTAAGGCTTGTAATTGGAGGGTTGCCGGTTCAAGCCTCACTTGGGCCATCACTGTGGGATGTTGAGCAAGTCCCCCAACCCCGAATTGCTCCCCAGGTGGTGCAAAAATGGCTGCCCATTGCATCCTCAGGGATGGGTTAAATGCAGAGGACAAATTCCATGTATATCATGACATTAAATGGCCAGTTAAAGGCAAAACCCCCTGATCTTTAATCTTCAAGATGTCCAGCAAACACCAAACTAAAGAGATGAAGTATTTTTTTTTTTTTTTTTTTAATATTCACCGCCAAAAAATGGGTTGCATTGGAAGATACCAATTCACTGAGCTGAGGGGGGGGGCGTTGTGGTAATGAAAAGTGGCATGGTGCAGTTTGTTTACGAATGTGATTCCGCTGTAGCTGTGGTTTCTTCATTCCTCTACCTAATTTGTGGTCTGTCCTTAACCTGACTTAAAATAATTCTCAAAATCCAAACACGTTGTTCCAATAAATGTTGTTTTTTTTTTTTAATTTGTTTTTTAAAAAAACAGTAAAAAAAAACAAATAATAAAAAAAAAAAAAAAAAGCGAGTGAGGTACGTACGTACGTACGGGAGTAACCTTTTTTTTTTTTATTTTTTATTTTATTTTTTATTATTATTATTTTATTTTACTTTATTTATTTTTTTTAGTCTTCATTTTTTTTTTTTTTTGCGGGTCTGTAGAGTTTGGGGAAGGTGAGGAGTTGACGGCGCTGAAGGTGAACTTCCTGTTTTTAATGTTATTCTGCACGTTCTCCATCCTACAAGCGTCCCTGCAGAAAGACAGTCACACACTCACTTTCTTTTCAATGAATGGAAGCAAAGAAAAGACAGAGAAAGAGTAACAGAGACTCTCAGCTGTGCTTTAGAGGTCAGAGGTCACAAACCACAAGTCACTCATTAGCTCACAGTGATTTTTAATATTTCTGCTCAACAGCCTTAAATCCAACAAATTACAACATAATTGAAGATTTTTATTTTCCATCACTTGAGTTTGGTTAAATTAAGTTTGGTTTAAACTTTAAGGATAAAGATAAAGATTTTGTTTCAACCGTATTTTAATTATTGCATTATTAATTATTCATAATTGCAGATATTTAAAAACAAAGCCATGTTTGTCACAATTTTTAATGAGTTAAAAATATTCATAAATATTAGGTTTGTGTGTTCTAAACCTGCTGCCAACATGTCCAATTATGGAAATGTGTGTTTTGAGTGATCTGTGATTTATTTTGATTTTACTTTATTTTCTGTTGGTTTTAGATTGTCAATGTTGTGTTTTAATCAGTTTTTGGATATATTTAATGTGAATATTATTATTATTATTTTATAAAAACAATCTAATCAGTCTTATTAAGTAAAACACTTTACATTTAGGGCAGAAATAAATCTACTTTATTTACATTATAAACAATAATTCCCAGTACTGTCCATTTTAACATTAATCTGTTGTGTTTTCCTGCAGATATGGATTTAAGTGAAGTGTCTGGTTGGATCTAATCAGAGAAGCTGTTGAGTCTGAGAAAAATAAAGAATAAAACATTTTAAATTAGCCTGACTGAGTGTGTAAATATATAAATGTAAGTTATTATATTATTTTAGTATCTATAAGTATTTTATTAACATGTCATTTTGTAGCTACTGGTACATGGATGAATCCATCTTGACAAGCATGTTACATGTGAACGTCTAAATCAGGGGTTTTCAACCACTGGTCTGAGGGTCACTTGTGGTTTAGAGAGTGAGGCTGTATATCACAGCAGAATTTTTTTAGTTTTTTCTGTATTTATCAGTGTAGGAAGTGACGTAGTCTCCGTATGTGTCGAACTGATGGTGTTTTCTCCTCCTTTGTTCTGTTGTTCCTCCATCTTTTACTGTGTGACTGAACACAGAGACATCCTGTAGTGATGTGTTTATACAAGTTGGATCTGATCCCATCATCAGACAGTGGAAAATACAACACTGCCAATGGAACTAACAACAGCTGGATTACCCTTGATGTAGAGACAAAACAAGGTGACATTGTGGATGAAAAGGGAAAAACCTTCCAAACACCTTCGAAAGAGGAACTATTCTTGAACTGGAGGAATGCTAACAACGTCTGGCAGGGAACAAGGCCAACAAAAACAAAGATAGAGAGGACAACACTGACTACAGATGGACGTTCAGAAGAAATCAAGAATGTTTGACCAGAGAGACATGTAAACCCATGTAAATTTGCGATGGTAAAACAGGGGACGGGACCCGGATAAGCAAACTGCTTCTCTCGTCTCCTTTTTCGGCATGTACAAAAAAAGAAAAAAAAAAAAAAAAAAAAAAAAAGTGAATGTAACCATGTCGGAAATAAACTGAATAAATAAATAAAAAATAAAATAAAAAATTCTCCATCTTTTAGACACAAATAACCTGAGCATCAACTGATGAACATGATAAACAAAAAACATTTCAAGAAAAAAATACTAAAGCTCATCCACATATAGGCTCAGTAATATAAACAATAATAATAAAAGAAATACATTTATTCTACTGATAAAGGCAGCTGCTAAAAAGGTAATGCAATCCCTGCATTCATTACTGTTGTCAATATATATATGTATATATGGCAAAATGGATAACTCCAATAGTAGGACAACACTAAGGGAAAGACAACACCACCTGGGGTATGAACTCCCAGGATCCTGGTTAAACAACCCTTATAGATGCTAACACAGGTTCAGAACACCACCAGCAGAACAATGGTTTCTTTAAATAGTTGGACAATTTGATTTAAACACACAATAGAAGTTTCACTGACAGTCACGTGGTCCACTCTGTAAAAAAAGAAAAGAAGGCAGGGAAGGGCTCACTGAGTCAGGAGGAACCTATGTGGGAGGTCTACGTCACCTGTGAAGATGCACACACTGCAAGGACCTCAACAAAGGGGGTGGGGGGGGTCTCCACCACTAAGCCCACCAAGGTGATCTCACAACACCTGCAAACATTAAACTAAAGACAAAGATCAAAAAGTTGACCAGGACCAACACTTAAAGTGGACCAGACACACACCACAATAATTATAAAGAGCTATTAGAGGCAAACATTGTCCTCAGTATTAATAACAGAATAAACTCATATTTGATGTATGGTCAGGTAAAAGTAAGAACAGACAATGAACAACATTAACAAAGAGTCAACTTTAAAAAGTACTGTAGAGATAGTGAATCCTGAGATGTAGTGTAGGGAGAGCGTCCAGCCCTAGCACACAGTATTGTTTAATCCATCTACACTGTCAGCAGATGATAGAGCAGCAGTCTTGGAACTACAAGTCACTGAAATATTAATAAACACAATAAGGCCAAAACAGCAGTAACAAGCAGTTAGTCTGTACCAGTGAGACATTTTATATCAGATTATTATTGTTTTTACACAGCGTAGCTTCACTGTTTTTATATCTTTTTAACCAACCTACATCTTTTTATTAAAAATAAATAAATCCAAGGCTCATCACTAATTAGAAATGTAAATAAAAACATTAACAACAAAGTCATGTTAGTGCGCTTAACAAAATATAAAGTCCATAGTAAGAAAGAAAAAACCCAACAAGAAGAAACTTTGAAGCCTATATTTACAATATACAGTCATTTTTAGCAAAGTGTCTTTAATAGGAATCAAATAAACACAAAGAACAAATATTTTATGATCTTTAATATTTCATCTTTCAAATAAAAAGTGTGATTAACAATCTACAGTTATTCTTATAAATGTTTTAAATATAAATCAAATTAACAATAACAACAAAATCTATTGTGATTTTTCACATTTATTTTTTCAAATAAAAAGTACAATGAACAATAGCAGTAATTATTATCATTTCTTCCATCTTTTATATTTTACATACTTGATAGACGTCATAGGAGGGATAAAAGCAAGTTTAAAAAATATTGAATATGATTAAAACTACAATTAAACTTATTTCTGTTAAATATTGTTTTATTTACATTACATCACATTTATATAATATATGCATCACCTTTGTAAATCTGTTTCAACATTTGTAAAAGTGTTTTTCTGTTTATTTTTTTAGATAATTATGCACATTTGTAAATTTGTTGTAGCATTGCATTGTATGAAATGTGTGTGTTTATTGATGGATGATGGACAGAATGCTGGATCACTACCTACTGCTGTTTTCAGGAGGTCTTGGTAGCTTTTCTTCTCCTGCAGCTCAGCTTGTGATGTCCATGCTGAACTAGCAACAAGTTCAGGCTGCTGCCACGCAGCAAACTCATTCTGATCACTTTTAATAAGAGGGCTGTTCCTCTGATACCACACATTTACAGCTTTTTAATCACATACTATGATACATTCTGAAGCCAAACTGGTGATAGCTCAACAACTTGTGTTTTTAATCAACTTATCAAGTCTCCCCGTGACCCTGAAAAAGGAAGAAGTGGGTCAGAAAATGGATGGATTATCAAGTCTATGAACAAAGCCTTTTTCTCTAATGTTTGAAAGCTGATGAAGCAATGATACTGGTCTGTAGTTAGAGCTGCTTATATTAACACTCTAATACATGGAACACTTTCACTGTTTGTTATTTATTACAAATAAACCACTTTGGAATGATTTATTGAAGACACACGACTTATTTTACTATATATTCTATATTATCTTGAATTAATAAAAAGTTAATATCAAAACAATAAGTTGACATTTCATAATGTATTTTTTTAACAATGTGAACTATTTATTTTTAATCTACAGAATGAAAAAACAATGAAGATAAAGTTTTATTGACTTTTTTTGGAATTCATCTGTGTTTCTTGGCTCAACAATCTCCTTAGTGAGGTCGTATCCAACATTCACCAAATACCTGTTAAATTTAGGATTAATATCTGTTATTCTTTCACTACATCATTACTCTTTATTAAATTATTTGGATAATCTGTTGTTCTTTATGATGATTACATCAGTCCATGTTTTTTAATGTTACTCTTATTCTGTTTTAAGTTTTCAGGTTAATATATAGAAATTGTGTATTCGTACGGTTGCCGTACGGACAAATCCAGGTGCTACTGGAACGTTTACCGAAGTACTTAGGGTTAGGTTATAACTCTATATCACAACAATTCTTAGGGTTAGGTTTAGTCTTAGTCACGTGACCTAAACTAGCCAATGAGGGGCGCTGCGTACAGATAAAATGTCGGTATATTGATACAAACCGTACAGATAGCCACTGCCTAATATGTATCATATTATTTTAAAGTTGTCATAATGTTTACTCATTGGTTTTTATATCATGTATGCTTATCTTCTGCTTCTTTAGGTTTATAAAGCTTTTATTCAGGACATTTATCTTAGTGCATACAGTCTCTAAGGCCTCAGTAATCCAAGGCTTGTTCTAAAGCTTCTGCTTCCTGCTCTTTGTTTAAAGGACAGTTTTTCTCATGTAGCATCACTAATGTGGACATAAAGACATCATAGACATTGTTTGGATGATCACATTGATAGATCTAAGCCCAGCTCTGGTTTATAACTGGAAGCTGTTCACTGATATCACTTCTAAATAATCCTCCATCTACTTTCCAATCAGCTGAATGTGTCCAAATGTTAATGATGGATGTGTCAGTGTCTAATGTGACTCTGCTTGGCTTTAGAATGACTAAGAACAGGCCACAGCTGTACATTGGATGTATAACATCACAAGTCTTTATGTGTCTGTTTGGATTCATAATATTAATAATGAAGTCACTCCAAACACTTTGTATTTTATTGAATCATCAGAGTTATGAAACATGTCAGCTAATGTGTTCTTCAGTGTGTCAATGCACCACCCTGGTGTTCTGTATATACAACTTTATATTATATTCATTTACACACTTAGACATGTGATTAACCTGGACACACCTCCACTCTGAGTCCACATACAGGGAGACTCCGCCCCCTTTTAATCAGTGCTGTTCATTAGGAATAATTCATATCCTTCTAGAACCAAAACAGGAACTCTTTCACTGTCTCAGATGTTGATACAACACTACATTTAAATAAAAAGCCTTATTAATGTAGAAACAATCTCAAACTAAAGAATTCTGCACTTGTTTGACTCATTTTATCAGAATTTGTCAGAAAGACATCATGACTGGATGTGAAAGCAGCAGTTACTCTAAAAGTCTATTTTTAAACTCCTTCAGCTTCACTAAACACTCAGTTTCCAGAGGAACCTTCACTTCCTGTTCTTAGATCCATCCAGTGGATGTTCTTCTCATGGGAACCATGTGTGTTTGATGGAGGATTATGTGCTATCCAATGAAAAGCTCTCCCTCTCTCTGACATGTTTCTCTGTTCAAAGAAATCCAGCACAGACAATAACACGTCTTTATTTAAAGGAACAAAGCTTCACTGGACATTTGATATCATTACATTTACATTGATTCAAACTTTATGTCAGAAGGAAGATTTAAGAAGAACTTTAGGATTTCTCATGGTTACATAGAACATTGTAAGTTCTAAAGAAAGGCTGGACAGGCTAAAGAACAGATTAAAGAACATTTCAGAGTTAGAATAAATCTATGAGCTGTAATCACAGAGTTGATAGAAATGTAAATATGGTGATAAAATGGGAGTGTTTGGACACTTTGGGCTCCCCTTCCCCTGATATTCATTCAGCACACTGCATGATCCATTCACAGGCTTTAGGCAGGGTTTCCCTGTCAGGAACCATTTCATCACATTCACTTCAACTGTAGAAAAACATACTTTATATAAAACACATCACATCTAAAATCAAGAACATACTATTATGTGATGTATTAGATACTCATTTAAAACTCATTACAAATATGAATCCTTTATAAACACAGAGAAAAGAAATAGATTCAAAGGTACATGATGAAGATGGTCTGTATTAACACAGCCTGCAGGAGAAAGTAAAAATGACAGAAAACATGAATAACTGCGTAAATTATAAACTAATTCAGTTGTAGAT
The DNA here is from genome assembly GCF_900634775.1 of Gouania willdenowi. Classification (NCBI taxonomy): domain Eukaryota; kingdom Metazoa; phylum Chordata; class Actinopteri; order Blenniiformes; family Gobiesocidae; genus Gouania; species Gouania willdenowi. The sequence goes on along the minus strand of NW_021145242.1, from coordinate 111,893 downwards.
ATCTCAAGTCCACTAAAAAACGAATAATTTTAAAATAAGTCCACCATATTTGCAGAGCTCACAGGTTTTCGATGCTGACATCACATGATAGGAGTTATTTTTAAACTCCAATTGTTGCAGGAACTCTCAATTTTTGAAAGTTATGCAATTTTTCTTAAATTATTCTACAACATTTTGGAAAATTAAATCAAAAGTCACTCATAACCTAAGGCTGGTTTTCCTATAATCTGCAGCCCTTTGGACCTCAAACTGGTCTGTATTTGAACCATCAACTAAAATGAGTCTGACAGCCCTGATATCGAATCTGTCATTAGTGTAAAATAATAATAATAATAATAATGTGAATCATCCTTCATATACATCATGTATGAATACAGAAGCTATAGAATGTATATCCTGTATAGAAAGTGAACAAAGGGAAACTTCTTCCTGCTTCCTTTCCAACTGATCATTGTATTGATCTTTTCTTTCAGACCACACCTTCAAAGATCAACAACTTCCTGAACTGTTGGTGTCCATTTTCCAGCTGACAGCAGGTTTATGTTGGAATCCTGTGCAGCCTGATCTCTGGGTTCTTCAGTCCAACACTGGAACCAGAAGGTGTCGTCACCATCCGTGTGTCGCTGGGATCTGAAGATGATTCCTGCTCCATGTCTCCATCCACACAGAGATGTGAGTGGAGAACAGATGAAGTGCTGAAGGTCTTCCCACACTCATCACATCTGAGAACATTCTTCTCATGAACTCGTTGGTGGTGATGAAGTTGAGATTTCCACTTGTAAGATTTTCCACATGTGTCACATTCATGAGGTCTTTCTGATGAGTGGCTGCTTTGGTGAGATTTTAACTGTTGATATGTTGTAAAAACTTTGTCACACTGGTCACAGGGACACACTTCATGTCCAGTGTGAGATCTCAGGTGGATGATGAGGTAATGTTTCTGTTTATATATTTTCCCACAGTGGTCACAGTGATACAACTCTGTTCTGGAGTGAGTCTGCATGTGCAGAGTTAAATGTGATCTTTGTGTGAAAGTCTTTCCACACTGTTCACATCTGTGAGCTTTGGTTCCACGGTGAATGAGGACATGATGACTGAGGGTTCTAGATTGACTAAAAGTCTTTCCACATTCATCACATTCAAACTTTTTAACTCCAGTATGAACGACTTTGTGATTTATTAAGGTAGAACTCTGGTTAAAAGTTTTTCCACACTGGTCACAGTTAAATGGCTTTTCTCCAGAATGGATTCTTTGATGTCTAGTGAGGTTTGATTTAAAGCTAAAGTCCTTCCCACACTGGTCACATGTATGTTTAGCTTTAACTCCAGCTTGGCTCTGCTGTTGAACTCTTTGCTCTAAAGTTTTTCTCTTAGATTTGTTTCTTTGTTGTGGCTGAGCTTCATGGTCCTGAGAACGTTGAGGTGTCACTTTGTTCTGGCTTCCAGAGTCCTGTAGAACAGTTAGAGATTAAACACAGAGAAGGAACCAAACAAACATTTGTGAATCAGTTGTTAAACCTCCAGCCCTAAACCAGCTCAATGTGGAAAAATGGATATTGGCGCGTTAGCGCCCCCTACAGAGTGAAGAGAATTTAATATGAGACAAAAGTCCTATTGTAACACACTTTTCATAGGGTGTTTCACTGACAGGGTTCAAAGTTGCTGCAGATCATCTAGAGAAGTGGGACACCAAAAGAGATCCATGGATTTTTGTTAACTTTTACAGTGTTTGTAGGGCAGAGCCGCGAATCTTGGCATAATTTTTTTTCCCTTTTTTTTCTGAATACACATAATGACTCCAAAAAACATACATTACAGAAAAATACACCAAACAAAATAAAATAGATTTGTGAAAAAAAAACCAAAACACATTTATCATGCACATGTCTCATAAAATTAAGGGAAATCACACATGCTTTTTATTAAATGATCTTTTTATGAATGTAGAAAGTGAGAAACTTCCTTTACTTCTTTTATCAATTAATTAATCTAAGTCTAATTTTAAATCATATTTAATTTGCAGAATACCATACCAGATACTTGTTAAGCTTATTTTCTACAATGCTTGTCCAGCTTGAAAGAACATGGATGGAACACAAGTAAGACGTGAGATCAACTCAGCTTTTAAAAGTTTATTCAGTTTTGTTGTAGGTTTTGTAGCAGGTTGAAAACCTTAAAGAAAAGGATGAAAAAGAGAGAAAGTTAGAATGAGTTCTAATCAAGTGTTTTTAAAAAAATGAACCACCTGATCTTTTACTATTTTAAACATTTTATTTATTAAATAAATTAATTTTCTGCTATTTAATGTTTTTAAATCAACCTACAATGTTTAACTACTTCTATATGTAAAATTAAATCATGTGCTTTGCTGTACAAATTTTATTCATTTTAATTAAAGTCTAACTTTTTAACAATGTATTTTACCCATAAACTTATTTATTAATTTTAGTATTTATGTAAACTTATTTATCTGAAACTCTTAACCAATATTTATTATTCTTAACATATCTGTGATTTTATTCTTCATAGTTTTAACCTAAATTACACTATGAAATCACTATATATATATTATATCAATTGGATTAAATAGTACCTTAATGTATTTTGACTAAGATGTCACTAAACAAACAAACTGGTAAAGCCAAACACTTTGGCTGTAGAGTTAACTTATATTTGGGTCAAAATACATATAAACATGGAATCAGCCTGTGTACTTTAACATGACCTATATTCTAACTTAAATACGTGCGTTTAGGAGCTTAAAATAAACATAATAATTCAATAAATCTGAAAACACTCACTAACAACATCTCTGAGCTCCTCCACTACATTATCTGAGAGTCCAAACACACAGGTGTGATAGATTTTCAGTCAAAGTAGTAGGAGGAGCTTAGACCTAATACTTATGTTGGGGCTCCATCTAGTGTCTAATTGTAGAACTACACCTACACCTGACCTCAGGTGAACACAACGGAAATTCACAGAATTGGGTTTAAACACCGTCACTGTGAGGGAAAGAACATTTTTTATGCAGAAATGTCCTTCCAACTCTCTTTGTAGTTGTTTCAAACACCACCTAAACACCGTCTAACCTGGTAAAAAACTACACAAATCATCACTGACTCCTACATCAGAGACACCAGTGTCTGTTTAACTTTAACATGTCTGTGAAGCTCTGTCTGTTTCTCATAGTGCTGCTGTGCTCCGTGAAAACATGACTCAGCTTTAATCAGCTTCACTTGATCAGAGCTACAGAACATCTGGATAAAGTTGTTCTGTTGTAGACCATCAATACCAGAGATTGTAGAGTATGAAACATCACAGATTATTGATAACTTCTGATACTGTAAAATATTCTAGCCTCTAGTGGTGAAAAAACACTTCTTACACGTGATGTTTGCACATTTAGCTTTGTTTAATCATTATGTTCTGGAATGATGTCATCAGGATCATTTAAATGAGGTTAATTTAAAATAAGTTGATCAAAACTTAATCAATAAACCTGATCAGATTCAGTAAATCATTGATCCCTGAGGGTAAATATAGTGACATTAATGCTGTTCTCATACATCTTTATATGACATGAATAATTAAAAAGGAGCAGTCAGAATAATCCATGTCACTACAACTTATATCTACCTTTTAATTGTATTTTACTCATTATTTTAAATTACATTTTTATTTTTGACATACATTTTTGTTCAATTATAGTTTCCTTTTTTATTAGTTTTTATTTTGTTTCCTCACAGTACAACTTATATCTTCTTTTTAATTGTATCTACTTTATTTTTCATTCATTCATTTATTCATTTGAGCAGCATATTACAAACTTATTTTACATAACAAAACTAAAATAATTGTGCTCAAAAGGAATTGAGGTTTTTCTTATTTATTTATTAGTATTTTGTTTCCTTACAGGAGTTAAAAACTAATATTTTCTGAAATAATTCATTAATATTTCTAAAACAAAAAACGGAATTTTAAAAAATTGATGTGGAAAACAGAATTTGGAAAAAAAAATGCTTTTAAATGTATGAAATCTTTTTAGAAATTGTAAATCAAATCAAAATATCTGTCAGAAAAATCGCAATTAGGTTTTTTTGTGAAAATGGTGCAGCCCTAATTAAAACACAAAATGCATTGAAGCTGTGATTACACCGTTTAATTCTATCAGAGTAATGATGTTTATAACGTGGACCAAGTACAGTTGTGATGTATTAAAGGTCTGTGTTAATGGAGGGCTACATGTAACTACAGTGTCTAAGTGACACACACACATAAAACACACTTACTGCTCCATCAACTCTGTAGTGCTCACATGTATTAAATACAGACGCTCCACGAGTCCACAGACAAGTTGGTCTGTTTCTAGACAAGCGTGCACTGACTGCGTTGTTTACTCACGTCTTTATAACATCATGTTTGGTCAGATTTTTAGTGCATCACTAATTAATAATGTAATTATTACCAATAAATTATTCAAAGGTCACTCTATTAACCTGAAAACCATAAACTACCTTTATCATGTCTGTCTCTAGTTACATTAAATTCTAGGATAGATCTGCATAATGATAATAATCATCTTACTAGCACAAGCTAAAAATCTTTTCATAAATGATCTTTTTATGAATATAGAAAATGAGATGTTTCCTGTACTTGTTTTATAAATTAATTAATATAAATCAAATGTTTAATCGTATTTAATTTGCAGAATACCATACGATATACTGGGTTCAAAACATCAACACGATCATTTTTAAATGAAAAAAAGTTATATTTTTAGTTGATTATTATCATATTTTAGTGTTTTTCTATATATATATTTGGTGTAGTAGAGGTGTGTGTAGATGTGACCTAATAAAGACTGTCAGTTATTTTCATGCTACGAGAATAATTTTTTTTTAAAAAGTTCTTGCTGATTAATGACAGTATTTAAGGTTATTTAATCAATAAAAACCATCAGAAAATCAGTGTTTTATTATTAATATCTTTGCTGTAGTGGATAGAGAGATATAATACAGACTGTTGGTTGTTTTCAGCCTATTACAGTAACTGTTAAAGAAGTCATTTTTAAGTTATTCTATTTATTATGACCATTTACAAATAAAAATGATTTAAAAACCATTAAACAGTATTTTATTACCATCTCATCTGTAGTAGTTAGAGAGGGACTTAATACTGATGATCTGCTGTTTTCATGTAGTTGAATGATATTTGAATAAGTTAATGATAAATAATAATGATTATGTCAACGACAATTCTTCAAAAAACAGAAAAATATGTTTTGTTAATATATTTGGTGTAGTAGATGGAGACCTACTACAGACTGTCAGTTGTTTAGAGCAGTAATTCTCAACTGGTGGGTCAGGGTTTCCTCCAGTGCTCTATAGACCTGGGGGCTTTTCTTGCACCACCTCCCCTCACTTGTGTATTTATTTTAAATGTGTTTTTTTCATGGTTCAATCATTTTTTTCATACTGTGGATGGAGCTGAACATTGTTTTTTCATGAGGAGTGGTTCATCTACCTTCTATATATCTGTGCTCAGAGCTGGATGCACGTTACAGACGTGATTAGCAGAGATATATCATCAAGAACTTTCCCACTGGTAAGAATAGTGTTGTCAAAAAACTAAATAAAGTGTCAATACCAAAAAGTTAGTATCGGATACTATACTTTCTCGCAAAGGTATCGATACTAACATCACCATGTCCATCTCTTAATATATCTATGGTTCATCTCTAGTTTTTCCCCCTCACCTGTTTCAATTGACAACTTCATTCGCTGCTGCAGACATAAACAGACACACGTGAAGCCCCTCCCCTCAGCTGCAGCTGAACACCAATAGGGAACTATATAAAAAAAAAAAAAAAAAGTGGGGAGTGGTGGCCTAGTGGTTAAGGACGCTGGGCTTGTAATCGGAGGGTTGCCGGTTCAAGCCTCACCTGGGCTGTCACTGTGGGATGTTGAGCAAGTCCCTTAACCCCAAACTGCTCCCCAGGCGCCGCAAAATGGCTGCCCACTGCTCCTCAGGGATGGGTTAAATGCAGAGGACAAATTCCATTAATGTAGTAACATTACATGGCCAATTAAAGGCGAAAGCCCCGATTTAATCTTAATCTTAAATCACGGAATCGACCAATGAAAACGGTTAAACGCAGAAATGGACAGAATCAACATGAAACGCTGTCACCGTGAGGCAAGGAATGTTTTTTTATGGGGAAATGTTCTGGGGAGCACTGATAATGTGTGTACTAGACCATCAATACCAGGGATTGTAGAGTCTGAAACATCATAGATTAATGATAACTTCTGATACTGTCAAATATTCTGACCCCTAGTGGTGAAATAACTGATGCATCCTTGCCTCCATTTGTTTTTGTGTAATCATTATGGTCTAGAATGATGTCATCAGGACCATTTAAATTAAGTTTTGATGAACTTAATTTAAATAAACCTAAACAATAAACCGGATCAGATTCAGCAAACCATTGATCCCTGAGGGGAAATATGATGACTGTGACATTAATGTTGTTCTCATACATTTTTATATGACATAATTAAAAATGAGCAGTCATAATAATCACTGTAACTACAATTTACAGTGGGGCAAAAAAGTATTTAGTCAGCCACCAATTGTGCAAGTTCTCCCACTTAAAATGATGACAGAGGTCTGTAATTTTCATCATAGGTAAACTTCAACTGTGAGACAGAATGTGAAAAAAAAAAATCCAGGAATTCACATTGTAGGATTTTTAAAGAATTTATTTGTAAATTATGGTGAAAAATAAGTATTTGGTCAATAACAAAAATTCAACTCAATACTTTGTAATATAAACTTTGTTGGCAATAACAGAGGTCAAACAATTACTATAGGTCTTTACCAGGTTTGCACACACAGTAGCTGGTATTTTGGCCCATTCCTCCATGCAGATCTTCTCGAGAGCAATGATGTTTTGGGGCTGTCGCCGAGCAACACGGACTTTCAACTCCCTCCACAGATTTTCTATGGGGTTGAGGTCTGGAGACTGGCTAGGCCACTCCAGGACTTTCAAATGCTTCTTACGGAGCCACTCCATCGTTGCCCGGGCGGTGTGTTTGGGATCATTGTCATGCTGGAAGACCCAGCCACGTTTCATCTTCAAAGCTCTCACTGATGGAAGGAGGTTTTGGCTCAAAATGTCACGATACATGGCCCCATTCATTCTTTCCTTAACACGGATCAGTCGTCCTCTCCCCTTAGCAGAAAAACAGCCCCAAAGCATGATGTTTCCACCCCCATGCTTCACAGTAGGTATGGTGTTCTTGGGATGCAACTCAGTATTCTTCTTCCTCCAAACACGACGAGTTGAGTTTATACCAAAAAGTTCTATTTTGGTTTCATCTGACCACATGACATTCTCCCAATCCTCTGCTGTATCATCCATGTGCTCTCTGGCAAACTTCAGACGGACCTGGACATGCACTGGCTTAAGAAGGGGGACACGTCTGGCACTGCAGGATTTGATTCCCTGTCGGCGTAGTGTGTTACTGATGGTAGCCTTTGTTACTTTGGTCCCAGCTCTCTGCAGGTCATTCACCAGGTCCCCCGTGTGGTTCTGGGATTTTTGCTCACCGTTTTCATGATCATTTTGACCCCATGGGATGAGATCTTGCGTGGAGCCCCAAATCGAGGGAGATTATCAGTGGTCTTGTATGTCTTCCATTTTCTGATAATTGCTCCCACAGTTGATTTTTTCACACCAAGCTGCTTGCCTATTGTAGATTCACTCTCCCCAGTCTGGTGCAAGTCTACAATTCTTTTCCTGGTGTCCTTCGACAGCTCTTTGGTCTTGGCCATAGTGGAGTTTGGAGTCTGACTGTTTGAGGTTGTGGACAGGTGTCTTTTATACAGATAACCAGTTCAAACAGGTTCCATTAATACAGGTAATGAGTGGAGGACAGAAGAGCTTCTTAAAGAAGAAGTTACAGGTCTGTGAGAGCCAGAGATCTTTCTTGTTTGAAGTGACCAAATACTTATTTTCCACCATAATTTACAAATAAATTCTTTAAAATTCCTACAATGTGAATTCCTGGATTTTTTACATTCTGTCTCTCACAGTTGAAGTGTACATATGATGAAAATTACAGACCTCTGTCATCATTTTAAGTGGGAGAACTTGCACAATTGGTGGCATCCCAGGGGCTGTGATTAAAGCATGTGCAGACCAACTGACAGGGATCCTCACCACACTCTTCAACCTCTCCCTGACACATGCCACCGTCCCCACATGTCTGAAGGCCTCCACCATCATCCCCATCCCCAAAAAACCTGCCATAGACAGCTTAAACGATTACAGACCGATCGCTCTGACGTCTGTAATCATGAAGTGCATGGAGCGATCAGTTTCTCAGCACATCAGAGACTGCCTCCCTCCCACCTTCGACCCACACCAGTTTGCCTACAGGGCAAACTAGGGATGTAACAATTAATTGTAAGGCAGTTAAAAATCGATTCATAGGTATCACGGTTGACATCGATTTTCTGACAATTGAATCGCAGTACTTTTTTTAACCAGCAGAGGGCGCTATCCGGAAGTGTAGGCGGCGGGCGGAGTCTGCTAATACTTTCTTTCTGGCTGCCTTCTACTCTTAAACATGTTAATAAATGATTCATTACCCCTTTAGCACCGAAAGAATATCTGTAATATTACTTGAATATCTGTAAAAGTCACGTTTTTCTATTAGCTCTGTCTGCTAGCATAGCATCTCTTCTTCACTGCAAGATATCTGCATGCCAACCGACCACTGTGTTACCAGCGCCCTCTGCTGGTCCAAACAAATATGATGTAAATCAGTGCAATGACGTTTTTTTTTTTTTTTAAAGTCCAATTGTTAAGGCACAAATTTTCAGTTGCACTTTTAAAAGAAAAAGAACTATTATGCAGTTTTGCATTGTTTATTTTAGAACCAGAATTTAAATTAATAGGCTTCATTTTCATTTGTATTATTCCTTTATTTATTTAATTCAAGATTTATTTTTAGTTAAATTGCATTGTTTTGAATAGTTTATCAAGGAATTCTTTTGACAATGAAAAATAAAAGGAAAATAATACAGTATTTTTGTCTACAGTCCCATTTTGTAAATGAAAAAATCGTGAGAGAATCGTATCGTGAACCCAGTATCGTGAATCAAATCGTATCGGGAGTTGAGTGAATCGTTACATCCCTAGGGCAAACCGATCCACAGAGGACGCCATCGCCATCACATTTCACACAGTGCTGAGTCATCTGGAGAACAAGAAGAGCTATGTGAGGATGCTTTTCGTGGACTACAGCTCAGCGTTCAACACAATCATTCCAGACATCCTAATCACCAAACTGTTGAAATTACAGATACCTCTCCCTACCTGCAACTGGATTAAAAACTTCCTGATGAGCCGCCCACAGTCTGTCAGACTCGGCCTCCACCACTCCTCCACCATCACACTCAGCACTGGTTCCCCGCAAGGCTGCGTCTTGAGCCCTCTACTGTACGCCCTGTACACCTATGACTGCTCTTCAACTCACCCAACCAACCGCATTATTAAATATGCGGACGACACCACTGTGGTGGGACTCATCCGAGGCGAGGATGAGACAGCGTACAGGGCCGAGGTAGAGGAACTATCACGCTGGTGCTCAGCAAACAACCTGACCCTGAATATCCAGAAAACAAAAGAACTGATCATGGACTTCAGGAAGATCAGACAGGATCACACCCCCCTCCTCATAAATGGAGAACAGGTGGAGACTGTCACCACCTTCAGGTTTCTGGGCACCCACATCTCTGCTGACCACTCCTGGACTGACAACATCAGGGCCATAGTCAAGAAGGCTCAGGAGCGGCTACACTTCCTGCGTGTCCTCAGGAAGAACCATCTGGACACGAAGCTGCTGTTGGCCTTTTATCACTCCTCTGTGGAGAGCGTACTGACATACTGTCTGGGTGTGTGGTACGCAGGCTCAACAGTCAAGGACAGGAAGGCGGTGCAGAGGGTCATAAATACTGCCCAAAAAATCATCGGCTGCCCTCTGCCCAGCCTGGAAAACATCGCCACATCCTGCTGCCTCAGGAGAACCAAGGCCATCACAGAAGACCCCTTACACCCTGCTCACCCCCTGTTCGACCTGCTGCCCTCTGGAAGACGCTACAGATCAACAAAATCTCACACATGCAGACTGACAAACAGCTTCTTCCCCTGGGCCATACGGACTGCAAACACCCATGGATGCACACACACACACTCACTCAGGAACAATCTCCCATAACCCCCCCCACACACATACACACACACACTTTAGCACTAAACACTACAGCACTTTAAACTGTTATCATATTCTGTAAATTACTCACCGATGTCTCGTTTTAAAATTTTTATGCCGTACGTTGGTTTTTTATCATCCTTGTACATATTCAATGCCTTGTTGTTGTTTTTGCTCCTGTCTTTTAATTCTATGCTCTGTGGTGTACTGTAGCTCTATGCGAGCATCTCTCAAATTTCACTGTACCACCAAGTAACGTGACAATAAAAGACTATTCTATTCTGACTAAATACTTTTTTGCCCCATTGTATATCTACCTTTTAATTGTATCTTACTTTATTTTTGACATACGTTTTTGTTTAATTTTGTTTTTTTATTCATTAGTATTTATTTTGTATTATACATCTTTTTTTCCGGAAAAAAATAAATAAAATACTGGAGCTCGGTTGGGCGGGTGGGACGGCTCGTAGTCGACCCCAGAAAAATTTCCTTATTTTCAAATCCAAAACTTGACAGGTATGAACAGAGTCACTTAATGATGACGTAATGCCATGTGTGTCGTAAATGAACGAGATGACGAGTTTCTCTGTGGGAACCGAGTTGAGCTGGTGATCACGTCCGTTGTACCGTGCCAGAAAAGGGACAGGGAGGGGGGATTCCTGCTGTGAGCTTGGAACAGTCTGAGCTGGCAGTATGAGTACACCCATAATGGTGTCTTTCACTGGTTCTACATTCACTGGTTTTGTTCCACTCATTTCTCACCTTTTCTGAGGAGTCCATGTTTGCTGTCACGGCTGAGTGGTTCCACAATCCTCCATTCACCTGTAACATCAGCATGGAATCAGCTCCACCTGAAGGATGGAAGAGACAGAATGAACATGAAGGATCTAGAAATATTCATCCATCCTTTGCAGTGTCATCACTTTGAAATTGACTAAAACTATCAGTTTGTTCAGAGATCACATGATGTGGAGGAAAATGAAGGTCTTCAGTGGAAACAGTTTAACTTTACCAATTCTGCAACGTTGAGAAAAAAAAGAAAAAGAAAAAAACTGACCTATTAATTAGAAAAGCTGGAGCGGAGTACGGAATGAACTGATTAGATCAGAGTGTTTATATCACACATTTTAGATGCAGGCCTATATAATGTGATAATAGTTTTTTGCTAATATTGGACTAGTATCAGATATCTTTATCAGAATGTAATGTCCCTACTTTAAACTATTGTAGATGAAAGGCCACACGTCATGTAGGTAATGTAGGGCATTAATCTACTGCCACATGACAAGTTAAGATCTAAACCCAACCATATAACACTGATGGAAAAGGTTCATTATTCATTTATTGGTCACGATGGGGCGGGGCTAACACCGGAGCTACAGTCTATTTCCAACCAGGAAATAGTGGCAGGGACGTATGTTTATTTCAAAATAAAGGTGTATCTTAAAGATGACGATGTTCATCCATGTCTTCATTGTGCATCAATGTAAATGGATTGTTAATTAATTAATTGATGTGGATCAATGTATTGTTACACCACTATGTGGAAGCTGTTAAAAAAAGTTTCAGGCCAAACTGACACCGCGTCAGGGAGAAATTCACTCCACACACACACTAGGCATGGACAGTAAGACGGTCATACTGTGGTGTGATAAAAATAGCAATGGTATCAGTATCATTAGGGCTGGGTATCGATTCGAACAACAAGTGCCCGATTCGATTTGATTCACGATTCACTTTTGATTGATTTAAGGATATCAAGCAGTACCAATTTTACTTGGATATGAAAAACACTCATTAAAACTAATGATGTAAATAGTAGAAACTACAGCTTTATCTTGGTGCATTAGTAAAAATTTGAATATTTACATTAATAATTTAATTTCATTAGGGATGTGACGATTAATCGTAAGGCAGTTAAAAATCGATTCATAGGTATGATTCACATCGATACTGTGAAAATTTAAATTTGCTATCCAGAAGAGTTGGCGGCGGGCGTAATCAGCTAATACTTTCTATCTGGCCGCCTTCTACTTTTAAACATGTTCATAAATGATTCCTTACCCCTTTAGCACCAAAAAATATCGGTAATATTACGTGAATATCTGTAAAAGTCACGTTTTTCTATGAGCTCTGTCTGCTAGCATAGCAACTCTTCTTCAGTGCAAGATATCTGCATGCCAACCGACCACAGTGAACATGACCTGAGCAGAGGGGTGGGCGATTCACAATCACAATTTTATCACAGTTTTTTTCATTCAAATAATTTAGACCATTTTAAAGTGATTTATTAATAAAACAAACTTACTTAAAATCATCGCCCTAAATGGAAAAGAAGGAATAAAAGATAATTTAAATTGTATGTAAGCAACTTATCAAACTGGTTCCAAGTACGATTAACATCAAACAAAAAGGCTGACATGTTATTTTAGTCACAGTCTTTTTACTTTGTTTAACTAAAGTGGTGTAGCATTATGTAACCCGCACTTAGTCCAGGTGCATTATTTTGAAAGGTCCACTTCCTGTTTCACTGCCCTCAGCTACCATTTCCCTTAAAACATTGTAATTTACATTCCAATCACTCTCTGCTGTGGCTGTGGTATGCTGTGGGTTTTCAAGCTAACCAAGAGAGGCAGACTTACAAAGCGTTTTGGACAATCAGACTTCGGTAAGTGTTTTGTTGTAAGTTTCATATGTTACCGACTTAGTGTCAGCAGTATATGTTAAAGTTTTATTTGAAATGTAAGTCGCTGACATCGCTCTTGCAAAACCCCATACAGATTCCATGTACTTTATCCATTGGGCCGTGCATGGAGACCGAGTGACTAAAACACCTAAACTTCAACTTCAAGGTAATTAATTTAAGTTGTTTTTTTTAGAAAATGACGCCGAACGGTAGGCAATAGTTAGTTAAACTGATATTAACTTGGTTGGCCCTTATTTTTAGTTTTGACCAACTTTGAGCACTTTTGTTTGGCTAACGCTAAAAAAGCCAATGAAGTTTGGTTTGTGTGTGTGTGTTTAAATCGTAGCTACGAGTTTGTTTCTGTCGATTGTTTGTTTTGCGCAACCCTTTTATTTTATGAACTCTGAGTATTTTGAAAGGATTATGAATTGGAAATGTTTGATTGTGATATTAAGTGCACTTATGAACATGATTGATTGCTATAGTAATTGATTTTGATTTAAAAATGATTCGTGAGTTATGTTAATTTGTAGTTCATTACATTATCAACACATTATCTTGCATGTGTGTTCATGCATTATTTTAAGTTTGAATGTTGGGTTACAGTAATCTATGAACCTACTTATTGTTTTGAAAGAGAAACTTATTTGTGTTTTTGGCCTTATAGGTCAGGTTTTTTCATGGATGAAATCCTGAACGAGATCAACTCAACTGGTGAACGCAGAATGACGAGCCAGGATGCGGTAGGATAAATCCAGTTCCTCCCTGCAATCCTGTCATCTTCCTAGTTTTCCACAACCAAAAAACCTGCTGGATTATATTTTTTTTCCTTCCTTGCACTCCTTAATGAACTTTGGGAGCAATACATGAACCTTTGCACATCCTGTTGGATTGCATTCCTTAAGGACTTTTGCTCACACACACGGTGTGTGAGCTGGTGAGCTACTCGAACTGTTTCGACTACATTTGTATTTTGTTTTCTGGTATTATTTTTTCCATATAATTACCACCCAACTAATATTTTCTTATATAACAATACAAACATAACTATACTACTGGTCTGTTGGTTTTCATTCACATCTCGGGCTCCTATAACGAACCATCTTCTGTTGCCGCTAATCACTGTAGCCGCAGTCAGTGCACCTAAACCCAGCTAACTTAACAATCTAGGTTACAATTAGCATTAGCAACACTTGGTACATAACCAGGTAGCAGATCAATCTAGTAATTTCTATTAGTTATTGAGGTAACACTCACATTAATAAAATCCTATTTTAATCATTGTTTGAACGCCTCATTTCACACAGTTGAGACAATCATATCCTTTATAAGATAAAACGTCATTCTCTCTATTTTTCCCTAAAATGGCAATAGGTGATATAAACCATTTATTTTTATTAATAGTTTTACAAGAAAAACAATAATGACCCAAAGTTGATGGAGAAAAATGCCACAAAGACCCTTTTATTAATTCTGTAGCATTGCTTCTTTCTGGGCAGCTCTGAGTGGCTGAAAGTCATTTTTAAAGTAAATCACATTCAGGACACTGTCTCTTTAAGAAAGTGTAAATAGCCCATTGAGCTGCAGCAGCAGCTCTGTTACTGTGGAGCAACAGAGAGTTAGTTAGAGAAGAGAAATACATGCAGTGTTTCCTCAAACGTGTCTCAGTGATTCAACACTCAGAACTGATGGAGTGTGTCTGTGCACTGGGGGGGAGGGGGGGGGTAGAGCGTACTTATGCCCTGTTTAAGTGCTTAATAATTCTGTAATGTCTGTAATGCTGACACACTGACTAGTAAATGATGTGATTTGGCAGAGAAAAAAACCTTTGGATGTTCTGTGTATGGGCCACAGACATATGACACAGACAAGGCACCGCAAGTGTTAAAATGTGAACTACAGACGGTTCTAAGATCTCTGTGATTTGGGAGATCGTCGTCATGTTTTAATCCTTAATGATCTAATATCATCAGATCACACACCAAAACTGAAATGACTTAAATCAATTCAAAGCACAGACAGGCTGTGTAAATAAAGTGTAACAGACACATTGTAAACTCAACACATTCTCATTCCTTTGAGTCTCACAAAGGTTTTGTTCTAATGTTCCAGTGGCTGCACAACAAATCTAACTGTATAATAAGAGACACAACCATAAACATAAATAAATTATTGTAAATAAAATCAAACATCCAGAAATTAAAAGAATTCTGAATAGTCTTAAAGTGTAATAAGTCAGGTCTTTGGTAAATGTAAGAAAATACTTTTAAATTCCTGTGAACAGTAACTTCAAGAAAACTTCATTTTTCACTTATTTTTGTGGCTCATTCTCATCATTTGCTGCTGGAGCACAGGGAACAACTACGATTTCCCATGGTCATGAAGGCATCATGTTTATATGCAGCTTTCTCTGCCAATGTGAGTTTTGTTTACATGTGTTCTGAGTGTTGGTTGGCTAGAAGGCTGGGAAATGGGCGGGGCATAAGCGAAGAAAGAGTCACAGTGTCTTACATTCCGTTCCCACAGGGAAGTGTGAGTGAATGACGGTGTTAGACGTTCTTTGTGTGTTTGATTGTTTATCTTTAGCATCAACTATTGTCTACAGGTTACTACGACCTCCATTAAAGCCTTTAAAACTGTGATAATCACATCCTCACAAAACCTTTTGGGCAGAGCTGTGGTGTGGTCCCTCCCCATGTCCTCCTACTAATCTACAGGCAGCAAGACATATTAAAATGTTAGATTCTATGGAATCACAGGAAAGCCAATATTAAACGGAAATGCATGTGGAAATATAAAGAGAATCAATAATGAAAAATATACAAATGAAGTCAGTCTTTTTCCATTTTGCTTTTTTTCATTTTGTCTTTGTCTTTTCCATTTGCGTTTTGACATTGTTTTTACTTCATGACTCAAGCTGTCGATAAAAGCAAAGTCAAATCAATGATTTATCAGCATGTTTTATCAATGACGGTCATTGATAAAACATGATGCAGAAGTTTCCATTAGGGATGTACCCAAATGAAATTTTTTGGCCGAAACTGAAACACCAAAAGAAATTATGCAAATTATTAGTCCCCCATTGCATTTCTGGCTCTGAATGTGTACTAAGTAGGAATGCGCGTTATTTTATCATTTATGATTTATCGTGAGAAACATTCTCACCGGTAAGAATTTGTCATACCTCGATATAAACAATAAATTCAGAAATTAGCGAGGGCCACGGGCCATTTGTCCCTCAATTTAGCCAAGAATGCCCAAAAAAAAAACATGTTCCACGAACCAAAACTGCGACTGTTTGTTGTCAACAACTTATTATTCTCTGGAGCGGAACGTTGTTTACAGAAGCTCTGACGTGCACCGCCACCGCCCACACACCACCGTCTGTGTGTGTGTGAGGTGTTTATCACGGCTACCAGAAGCTGCCTTGCAGTGATACATCATGGACCACTACTGGGTTAAAACCAAACAACCATCCAACAAAGTGAACCAGTCCAAGTTCCTCCATCAGATCCACCCAAAGTTCTACAAACACAAGGACAGAGATGAACCTGTAGCAACGATTATGAACTGGAAACGCAACTAAAGCTAACTATGCTAAGTTAACCCACCGACACACAGACAGGGTTAATGCTAACCACTCCATACAAGGACTAATAGACCAAGTAAAAAAAAAACATCTTTTACTGTCATAAAACCACAGAGCCATTGATTTGTTTATGATCAGATTAAACACTTGTATGGAAGAATAAAAGCTAAACATGTCACACGTTGTGTGGAATA
Organism: Gouania willdenowi; assembly: GCF_900634775.1. Lineage (NCBI taxonomy): Eukaryota > Metazoa > Chordata > Actinopteri > Blenniiformes > Gobiesocidae > Gouania > Gouania willdenowi. Next base: position 95,141 of record NW_021145242.1, on the reverse strand, counting down.
AATATTAACTAATGTCACTATTAATTCATCCCAACTTGTGAAATGCAATATTTTTAATTATATTTCATCAGCAGTAAAAATACTATTGAAGTTATTTGTGATTTTTTTAATAATAATAATTATATTTCAAGTGAGGAAATAAATGAATTACATACAGTAACACTAATAGTGATCCACATGCACAAATATATTCCATAAAATATCAGCTCATGAGCTGTTTGAGTCAGCAGTTATTGTAGCCTTTTTAAATGTGTCTAGTGATGTATTCACATTTATTTGTGTTTGTAAGGAACCTGTTTACACTAAAGTTGTGAATTTTTTTATTTACAGTTTTTATTTATCGTGATTTTTATCATTATCCCCCATCTCTAGTACTAACCACTAAAATTAAAACATTGCAATTGTATAAATTAATGTTAATGCTTTAAAGAATAAATAAATTAAAAATAAGAAAATGTTTATTTAGCACAGACATTCCAACAATGCACAATATAAAATAAAATAGTTGAACCTGACCCCACTCATACATTAAATAATGTTGTACAGGCCTATAACTGAGCTGTTGGAAGAGTCACATTAAATATTTTATCTAATTAAAACACAAAGTGCATTAAAGTTATTGATGAAAAATCAGCTTCTATTGGTTATATTTATTTCTTTAGATGCACACACAGCTCTGTGTACATGTCTTTAACTCGCTGGTTTACTTTTAATCCAATCAACAGATAATCTTTATAACGTGGACCATTTACAGTCGTGATAAAGTTCAGACGTGCACTGACAGCAGAGTTGTGGCACAAATATAACGCCATACGTGCCCTGCTTCAGATTGTTGTGTAGAGGTCCCACGGTACTACAGTGTTGATGTGACACAGAAATATAAAACACACGTACTGATCCATCAACTCTGTTTAGAAAACTCTTCAGCTCTGTGAGTCCACGGACACGTTGGTCTGTTTCCAGACAAGCGCACGGTGTCCGCGCTGTTTACGTCATCACAAGATTGTTACAGCTTGTTTTACGTGTTCTTTTGTTGTAGTGAACGTGCACTGTGTGTTGATGCACTGATGCATATTCTGCTTGCTTTTAAAATGTAATCCCTCAAAATTATCCCCGTTTTTATAAAAAAAAACAACATGTAATCTGATTACACATTTTTAATATACTGTCACAGATTACAGTTACATGTTGTTTCTATCCTGGTTACGTAACACTGTTACTTGTAATCCGTTACTCCCCGAGCCTGCTAATACATAGCGACCCGCCCACATCCCTTGCTGTGGGCGGGTCTTTGATTTGACTTTGCTTTTACCAACAGCTCGAGTGATGAAGTAAAAGCCAGGCCAGATGTTCAGCTGTGGTTCTCTCAGGACAGGGGTCTGCAACCTGTGGCTCTGGAGCCTAATGTGGCTCTTTGACTCTATGCAATGGCTCCTTATAGCTTTAAAAAAAACTATTGAAATAAATAGTTATTTTTTACAGAGGTTATTAATGATTAATGACAAATAAAATCATGATTTAACAATTTGTTAAACTAAAATAAATCAAGTTGTGCAATGACTCAGCACCTTCCTACTTCACCTCCTGCAACACCTACAGACTAGGGCTGGGCAAAAAAAACGATTTAATCGATTAATCAAATTTGTAGATAAAACAATTTTTAATTAGCAAATTTGAGTTTCAATTATTATTTATATAGTTATTTTTTTAATTATTTTTTTCCCACCAGTTTTTTTTTTTTACTTTTTTGAGTTCCGATGTGATCCCGCCTCCTCTTTGTTTAGATTTGTTTACCCATTGAGTAGGCTATATATGTGTGTGTGCCACAGGCATGTTCAATTTTTTATTCACACTATGCTAAGATGATAAGGGAAGAGTTTATTATTTTTTTAACTGTAATGTTATAAAATATGTAGTTTTATGATTTCTTAATCAGAAAATTTAAGCTACTGTGAAGTTGTTGTTGCACTTTTGCTTAAACCTGGATTAAAGTTAGAAATTGTTGAATAACAGCCTTATTTACTTTTATTTTGAGATTATTCTATGAATTTTAACTCTTGAGGACAATCACAGAAATAAAGTTGCACTTTTGACAATAAATCTGATGTCTGCACTCATTTTAAAGTGTATTAAAAAAATATTGAAAATCAAATTGAAACTTGAATTTTTCTTTTTAAAAACAGATTTTTTTTAGGCAAAATGGCCGAGCTCTATGTTCATGTAAACTGAGATGTGTAAGAATTTGAAGATGGAAGATACTGTTTTATTTCTTGATGTTGATTTATTTTATTTTAAGCAGTTCTTAGGTTTCTATTTACATGATCAATAAAAAATAAATCAAGTCAAATTTAATCAAACATTATTCTATATAATGTTAACTGTATATAATGTAATACACTGTATTGTCTTCATAGAGAAGGTATTTATGGCTCCAGGAGGACTTTAATCCAGGTGAGATGAGGTTAAATGGTTCCTTGTAGAGTAAAGGTTACAGACCCCTGACCAGGGGAAGAGGGTTAGGAGACCCCACTATCAGAACTGGACCCTCTGAATTTAATTCATGAGGTGAAACAATGCAGATGTTAAGTTATGCTACTGTTAACTTAATTCATGTACAGCATTTCTGAAAAATAAAAATTAAATACATGTAACCTGTTGTTTTGCTTTGCTGTTATTTAAAACATTTTTGTTACATCTTTTAAAATGATATAAAAATAAATGACCTGTTATTTCAGCCACTGTTTGAAAACTTAATATTGACATTAAAACATTTTGCAAATCTCATTAAACTACAGTACGCTAATTATAAGTCAACTATTCATCAGCATGTTGATTTGCTTCTTAACTTTAAAGATGATCAAATATTTCCATAGGAATATAATGACATAAGATGGCCTCAATGCTCTGGTTATGATCTCAATAGAAAAATAAAATAACATGAGACATCAATGATTTCAACACTGACCTGTTGTTGTGCAGTGCTGCCATCCATGTCATTTACACTTCTGTTGATTCTCCTGTGGAAACATAGACATTATATGTTAAGATGGAAACAGAAAACAGTCAATATAAAATACCCTCATTTCTGGTCTATAACCTGCTACTTCCCATCCACACAATAAATACTGTATATCTCTTAAAAAGACACAGAAAGATGTTCTGTTTTTGAAAAAAACTGTAAATTATTGATAAAAAGGGATTTCATCATAATGAGAGCCAATATTATGGATAAATATTACTTTGGACTCCTGTCCAGGAACTTATAGTTTCCCTCACCGTCCACTGTACATCTCACACCACTGATAGTTCTAAACGTCAGATATCCTCCTAATACACATGTGACTTACTTCCTGAAAATAAACTGCAGGACCATGAGTTTAATGTAGCTGAGATGTAATGGTGTTTTTTCATAACTTCATATAGATAGAAACTGGTTTCAGTAAAGAACACATGTTGCAGAGATGGAAACAAATGAAACCAGTCTGGACCTGATGGAAGAGGTTGAGAAAAATGTAGCTGAACAGCTACAAGATAAAGAAGAAGTCCCTCCTCAATGACAACCATTAAAGGTTCACCAAGGAAACAATTTAAGTCTATTATATTTAATATATCTTTACAAATGTACACCTGAATCATTTACACAATAAACCCTATGAATGTCTGAAAACATAAAATCATGTTGTTTACCAATAAATGTGCACAGGGGCACCAACAGGGACTCTGGAGTTTACCAAACTCAAAGAACAAGCCAAGAAGGATCAACAGACAATTAAAAATCTTGAAGACCACATTGTAGACCTGGAGGAGACCAACAGGGAGCTGAAAAAGGACAAGGACTTCCTTATGTCCTAATTAAAGGCACCTGCATCTTCTAAAATACCAGGTACTTTTTCATGCAGTCCTAAATGTTCATAGATGGACTAGATGTTCAGAAAAGTAAATAAGGAGGGAGCAGGATAGCTGTGCTGTGGTATCTGGTGATATAGTATAGGTGCTTAGGATGTGTGATCTGACGATATTAGATCATTAAGGATTAAAACATGAAGATCTCCCAAATCACAGAGATTGTAGAACCGTCTGTAGTTCACATTTTAACCCTTGCGGTGCCGTCTGTGGTCAATACACAGGATATCCAAAGGTTTTTCTCTGCCAAATCACACCATTTGCTAGTCAATAGTGGTGCAACGGATCATCATTGATCCATGATCGGCACGGATCACTCTCCACGGTTCGGCACGCACGTGGTCCACGGATTGGTTGACGGAAGAACCAATTATTATTATTTTTAAATCATTATTAGTAATGCCTCGATGAAGACTGTTCCATTTGCGACGTCCGTGTGTGTTCGTGCGTGACAGAGCGACCGTACTCACGCATGTGTGGTTCACGCTCCTGGCTGTGTATCTGTGTGTGATTGTGTGAGAGTTGAAGAGAGAGAGACACACAGAGGGAGGCAGAGAAAGGAACAGTTCTGTGTGCGTAATAAGTCTGTATGAATGTCGTCATGTCTCCATCCATGTCTTTTAAAGCTCTTATTAAATAAATATTAGCTCTAGTCCAGATGGCCATCCTTGACTATTGTAGGAAATTTAAATTATAAACTCAGATCTGCTTTTTTTGATGATGTGGACATAGATTAGTTTTTAATTCACTCTCCATGTTTTAAAAAGAAGGTGTCATAACTTGTTTTTTTTTCTCCATAAACTTATGTGTATGTAATTACAGGTAATTACCTGTTTAAAGGATGATGTATCATGCCTTATATTACACTTTATATGATTAAAAATGTTATGTAATCATTGGATTGACACCTCAAGTTAAATGTTGTTTGTATTTAATGAGCAGAGAAATGTTGCACTAAGTGTTCTACTAAATAAATGGAGAGTAAAGTTATTTGTCTGGTCTTTTTCTTTTTTTTCTGCTGATCAGAAAAATGATCTGATCCGTGAATCAAAACCATGATACGATCAGAAGCGTTTGTTTTTTGATCCGTTGCACCACTACTAGTCAGCATGTCAGCATTACAGACACCAAAGAATTATTAAGTGCTTAAACAGGTCAGAAGTACGCTCCGTAATATCACCCAGGCCTAATGTAACCAAAGCAGTAACGTTTTATCTTATAAAGGATATGATTGTATAAACTGTGTGAAATGAGGCGTTTAAACACTGTTTAAAGTAGGATTTTATTATTTTGAGTGTGTTACTCAATAACAAACAAATCACTAGACTGATATGATGCCTTGTTATGTAGCAAGTGATGCTAATGCTACACCACTTTAGTTAAAGTAAAAAGACTGAGACTAAAATCACTTGTCAGCCTTTTTGTTTGATGTTAATTGTACTTGGAACCAGTTTGATAAATAACTTACAAACATTTTTAAAAATTATTAGAAAATGACCTCGTCTTAAAGGGGACATATCGTGGTTTTAAATCCTTCCTTTTTAGATATAAATCATACAGTTGTGGCCAATAAAAACCGGAACTGCAATGCTTGGGTTTGAATTCCTCATTATTATAGCTCCACCCCTTTTTTACCCTTTTCTGATGTGCTTCTGAGAGCAACTCGTTTTGGTGAGGTCTCTTTAAATGCAAATGAGACACTTCATACCCCGCCCCCTCTTCAGGTGACACTCGATTCAACGCCACCCTGCTCGGCCATTTTTGTAGTTTGACTCGAAGTGTTGGGCCTGGAGTCGATGTCCTAATTTGGCAGTTCTGCTGCAAAATACTGTGATGTAATAGTTCAAAAAAACGTAATAGAGAATAGAAAAATCGAAACAGATTGAAAAAATATGACCAAAACAGAATATAAAGATTTCAATGGAGCACCTGAATAGACTAATTTGATTTTTTCTGTACTTTTAAACACTCTAAATATACAACAAAATGCATTTAAGGGCTAAAAAAGTGGATTTAGCATGATATGTCCCCTTTAAATGATTTTTTATTCATTTTTTCCCATTTAGGGCGACAGTTTTAAGTAGGTGAATTGATTTGTTTTATTAATAAATAAATCATGATCGTGATTTTACAAATAAAAAATCGTGATATGATGTTTTTCCCACATCGCCCACCCCTAATAAGAGCTAATAAATGTGTTTCACCATGCAGGAAAATGTAATCAGAACAAGGTAATATTAACGTATAATAATCTTACAATTAATAAATCTTGGGTTTTTTCCCCTTCGTGTTGATTTGTCCATATCTGTTCAAATATTTTTTTAAAAACATGAACATTATAAATTCAGTTAATCACATGAAAGTACATTATCTTACTAAGGGTTATATTAAAAGATAAGTCTTTAACCAAAGCAATGTACAGGATGAGCTTTTAGGGTCCTGCCTATGTTATGAGTCCCGGTCGGTGACCACGTTAACAAAGAGAATGTCTGCAAAACACTGGAAAGTACATGTAGAGTTTAAGAGTAGGAACCACACAGCACTCTTGTCTTTTACCAGATTGTGTATAATAATTATCTTTGAAGCTCATTTACAATACATTTCAATGTCCAGTACAAATAATGACAAAGTCAAAATAGAATGCAATTCTATATTTATTCATCTTTTGTTATCCAAAACCATATGTAATTACTGCTTATTACATTTCCAGATGACTGATTGTAATACCAGAAATTTACACATACTGCAGCTTTAATGTGCTATAGGTTTCTATGTAAATAGCGCAAAACTCAGTTACTCTCCTGTGCCTCTAGCTATGGCTGGACAAAAAATCGATTTAATCGATTCATCAGCACCGCTCAATCCACCACTTTGTATCTCTGTCTTTATATTATATTTGTATTTTTTGGCACTTAAAATATTTGTACATTATGTAAATTATATTAAGAATTGGAAAAACTGTAATTAAAACTTTTGACCACTAACTTAATGAGTTAAAAACATGTTTAACTCATTTAGAAAATGTGAAAGCAGCTTTAAATATTTACTTTTGTGAATGAAAAATGTAGTTTTACAAAAATAAATCTTTACTTCATAACAAACTTAATCTGAAAACCAGAATCCAGACCAAAAATGTAATCCTGTAATGAAATCTGTAACATATTTGTGAGCTTATGTTACGGGCCCCGGCTGGCACGGTGTCCACGTTAACAAAGAATGTCTGTAAAGTACATGTAGAGTATAAGAGTAGGAACCACGCTGCACAGTCGTCTTTTCCCAGATTGCGTACATTAATTCTCTCTTTGAAGCTCATTTACAATAATACAGTGCAGTGCTTTCAATATCCAGTACAAACAATGATGAATTAAATCAAAATAAAGTGCAATTCCATGTTCACTCATCTTTTGTTATCCAAAACCATATGTAACAACTGCTTATTACATTTCCAGATGACTTATTGTAATAACAGAAATTGACACATACTGCAGCTTTAATGTGCTATAGGTTTCCATGTAAATAGTGCAAAATTCAGTTACCCTTCGGTGCCTCTAGCTACATATATTAAAGGTATTGTAGACGATGTTTAGCTTCCGGGTGGATCATCAAGACTATTGGTCCTCCTAATTGTCAATCATGTTTACTAAAGGCCGTCGTACGTGCTCGTGCCCGGTGCGCACCGGGTCCTTTGAAAATAGATTTTCACTTACCGGTGGCGAGTCTGACATAGTGGGAAAAGTGCAAATCTTCTTTTGTAAGGTAAGCTTGTATGACCGATGTCCACACCAACTTGTAAACAGAGCTGTGCACGAGGAAAACGGGGCTCGTTTTTTTTTTTTTCAAAATGTGTAGAGGGCGTTTCTTTTTTTAAACATCGTCCACAATACCTTTAACTATAGCGGGAATTACACTAAATATCGCGATACTACCGTGGCGAGGCGGCTCGGCTCTACCGCTGTTAAAGTCTATAAAACTAACATCACAAGTTGCACAACTTATCAAAACAAAGTGACTTATAAGTAATACAAAGCCTAAAGCTTTCATTAACAGTTGTTTTAAACCAAGCACTAACCTGTAAAGTACATGTAGAGTGTTAGAGTAGGAACCACGATGCACACTCGTCTTCTCCCAGATTACGTATGAGCGGAAACAGGAAGTGAGTCCACACTAATGTAACCGGGGAACTGCAATCTATAGTGCCGAAGGTTCCGCTCCTCTACAATAGTATTTTCACAGGACTACTTTTACTAAGTACACAATAATAATAATAACAATAATAACAATAATAATAATAAGTGGCATCAAAACAATTACTCATAAAATAACATCAAATGTAGTTACATCTTTTGAGTGTACCATACTTACATGTAAACAAAACAAAAACAAAACAAAGCTCAACTGTCTTACTATAAATATAAATATAGCTCCTGTCCTCCATGTTTTATGTGATTGTGTTTTAATGTAAAATTGGACGGAGATGAAACTGAAATGCAAATTTCCTCTTGTGGGACGAATAAAGGATCTCATTTAATAAACATTTGATGTAAGAAATCATTACATGTGTAGATATTATTTAACAGTTTAAATTGACTTTCTTTAGCTTTCAGCAAACACAAATATATCATCAGAATATTTTTACTAAAATCAGAGTTAATAACTTGTAAAAAATAATTTATTTTCAAAGGAAGAAGAAAAAACATTATGGTTCAATGCCTGCTTAATTAATGAAATTTCCTCAAAAAAAAAAAAATAATAATAATAATAATAAAAACAACAAAAAAATTTTTTTAAACAAGGCAAAAGCAACTGTGGATTTAATGACTTTATTTTCACTGCTCGTACAATATTAATCTAAAATATATATTGTTTCTGAGAACAAACCAGTAATAATTTAATCATAAATTAATTTATACTCAAAAAAGTTGGTTGTGACGTCAGCGCAACAGTTGAGTGGTTGCCAGGTTGAGTTTAATGTTGGTTAAAGGTGATATTTATGTTTTATTTGGATGATGAACGGATGGTTTTTTGGGGCGTTTCTGTGGATATTCAACATATTTCATGCGGGGAATCGTCGGTTGTATCTGGCAACCAGCTAGAGTCAGGAACAAAGCAGTGAAATGGAGGACGGACAGAGCTGGATGATGACTACCGTTAAACTAGAAGAAGAAGAAGAAAAACTTCGTCATCCCGACCATGTGTGGGACGGAATGTTTGCTCCAAAGATGGAGAAAAGCGGAGAAGAAGAAACGGAGGAGTTTTCAGATGTGTGCTCTGTGAAGGAAGAGGTTAGAACACTCCGTGTGTTTCCATTCATTCACTCACTCACTCACCACATTCATCCGCTGTTACACACACACTGGAGACTAGTTTAACTGGTGACCCACATCATTCACACTCACATTTCTCTATCAATATGTGACGATGTAAAGGTGGAACAACCTGTGTGTACTCAGTGGAACACAGAGAACAAACTACAGAAAAACACACTTTATGTTAATGAGCTAAGGAGTGGGCAGGGACCGTCTACAAAGTCACACCCCCAAAGGAAGCGTCAACAATAACACCAATAACCCTGTGGACAGTCTTTATTAGGGCTCTCTATTTACTACAGCAAATATAGTTAATACAGTTACTTTATCTGATTTATGTTTTCATAAATATCCAGTATTAATGTCATTAATTAGTAATAACTTAAAATAATAATAACTGTAGTACCATGAAAATAAATACCTCTAAGTACTACAGAAGAAATATTAACAAAGATGCAGTTTATTATTTTTTATTTTATTATTGTTTTATTTAAAGTTTGTAAATGACCAATACTGTAATTAATAGTCATTTCATCTATTATCCTGTAAACCAGGTTCTCAACTGGTCTCACCCTGTGACCCACATTTTGCCACAGTTAATAAATCACAACCCACTTTTTTTTTAGAATTCAACCAACCAAATTTGTCTTTTA